>NW_024427653.1:0-30000 GCF_017562075.2 Anopheles merus | reverse complement strand
TTACTCTACGTTCTAGTAGCTAGTGCGATTTTCCGGTCCAGCACGGCAGTACGCCTGCATGCATACAATCCATGTACCAACCATGTACCTAGGCGTTGGTCAGTAGCTTTTGGCGCCACATGGAGAAAGTATTCGAGTTCAGATTTCTGGGACTTAGCGTATTTTTCAAAACTATTAATGGAAATTAAACTATAAATGGGTCTCAAGCTAGGCGTTGGTCAGTAGCTTTTGGCGCAACATGGAGGAAGTATTCGAGTTCAGATTTCTGGGACTTAGCGTATTTTTCAAAACTATTAATGGAAATTAAACTATAAATGGGTCTCAAGCTAGGCGTTGGTCAGTAGCTTTTGGCGCAACATGGAGGAAGTATTCGAGTTCAGATTTCTGGGACTTAGCGTATTTTTCAAAACTATTAATGGAAATTAAACTATAAATGGGTCTCAAGCTAGGCGTTGGTCAGTAGCTTTTGGCGCAACATGGAGGAAGTATTCGAGTTCAGATTTCTGGGACTTAGCGTATTTTTCAATCATATTAAACCGAATCAAACATAAAAATGATGAAACCTACACGACGTTCCTAGGTTATGGACGAAAAGTGACGATTTAGTGCCGGTCAGGATAGCCGTGCACCAAAATTGTGTACCGATCAGGGAAAGTACAACACGGAGGGCGCAGCCCGAGCGTACGCGTTCATGGATGTCCATGTTGGTACAAGTTGCCGGTCAGGATAGCCGTGCACCAAAATTGTGTACCGATCAGGGAAAGTACAACACGGAGGGCGCAGCCCGAGCGTACGCGTTCATGGATGTCCATGTTGGTACAAGTTGCCGGTCAGGATAGCCGTGCACCAAAATTGTGTACCGATCAGGGAAAGTACACTACGTTCCTATGACTTGGGTGAAAAGTGTTGATAAAGTGCCGGATAGGATAGACGGTGGCTTATCGTACACATCACAAACAAAAACCCCTTAGTGAGCAGTAGCAAGTGTCGATGGAACAAAGCGAAGGCAATACAAACTGATCAAGTACAATAAAGAACGCTACGTACTAGGACTTCTGTCCAAGAATGGTGTCCGCGACGGGAGGGCAATGGTCGAGCAAGCAGGTTTCCCTAGTAAACCTTGTATGGTAAACATACCCAAGCGTGTCCGTATGCACGCAACGATAGTCACGAACGGGCACATACCTAGGGAAAGTACTCTACGTACTAGGACTTCTGTCCAAGAATGGTGTCCGCGACGGGAGGGCAATGGTCGAGCAAGCAGGTTTCCCTAGTAAACCTTGTATGGTAAACATACCCAAGCGTGTCCGTATGCACGCAACGATAGTCACGAACGGGCACATACCTAGGGAAAGTACTCTACGTACTAGGACTTCTGTCCAAGAATGGTGTCCGCGACGGGAGGGCAATGGTCGAGCAAGCAGGTTTCCCTAGTAAACCTTGTATGGTAAACATACCCAAGCGTGTCCGTATGCACGCAACGATAGTCACGAACGGGCACATACCTAGGGAAAGTACTCTACGTACTAGGACTTCTGTCCAAGAATGGTGTCCGCGACGGGAGGGCAATGGTCGAGCAAGCAGGTTTCCCTAGTAAACCTTGTATGGTAAACATACCCAAGCGTGTCCGTATGCACGCAACGATAGTCACGAACGGGCACATACCTAGGGAAAGTACTCTACGTACTAGGACTTCTGTCCAAGAATGGTGTCCGCGACGGGAGGGCAATGGTCGAGCAAGCAGGTTTCCCTAGTAAACCTTGTATGGTAAACATACCCAAGCGTGTCCGTATGCACGCAACGATAGTCACGAACGGGCACATACCTAGGGAAAGTACTCTACGTACTAGGACTTCTGTCCAAGAATGGTGTCCGCGACGGGAGGGCAATGGTCGAGCAAGCAGGTTTCCCTAGTAAACCTTGTATGGTAAACATACCCAAGCGTGTCCGTATGCACGCAACGATAGTCACGAACGGGCACATACCTAGGGAAAGTACTCTACGTACTAGGACTTCTGTCCAAGAATGGTGTCCGCGACGGGAGGGCAATGGTCGAGCAAGCAGGTTTCCCTAGTAAACCTTGTATGGTAAACATACCCAAGCGTGTCCGTATGCACGCAACGATAGTCACGAACGGGCACATACCTAGGGAAAGTACTCTACGTACTAGGACTTCTGTCCAAGAATGGTGTCCGCGACGGGAGGGCAATGGTCGAGCAAGCAGGTTTCCCTAGTAAACCTTGTATGGTAAACATACCCAAGCGTGTCCGTATGCACGCAACGATAGTCACGAACGGGCACATACCTAGGGAAAGTACTCTACGTACTAGGACTTCTGTCCAAGAATGGTGTCCGCGACGGGAGGGCAATGGTCGAGCAAGCAGGTTTCCCTAGTAAACCTTGTATGGTAAACATACCCAAGCGTGTCCGTATGCACGCAACGATAGTCACGAACGGGCACATACCTAGGGAAAGTACTCTACGTACTAGGACTTCTGTCCAAGAATGGTGTCCGCGACGGGAGGGCAATGGTCGAGCAAGCAGGTTTCCCTAGTAAACCTTGTATGGTAAACATACCCAAGCGTGTCCGTATGCACGCAACGATAGTCACGAACGGGCACATACCTAGGGAAAGTACTCTACGTACTAGGACTTCTGTCCAAGAATGGTGTCCGCGACGGGAGGGCAATGGTCGAGCAAGCAGGTTTCCCTAGTAAACCTTGTATGGTAAACATACCCAAGCGTGTCCGTATGCACGCAACGATAGTCACGAACGGGCACATACCTAGGGAAAGTACTCTACGTACTAGGACTTCTGTCCAAGAATGGTGTCCGCGACGGGAGGGCAATGGTCGAGCAAGCAGGTTTCCCTAGTAAACCTTGTATGGTAAACATACCCAAGCGTGTCCGTATGCACGCAACGATAGTCACGAACGGGCACATACCTAGGGAAAGTACTCTACGTACTAGGACTTCTGTCCAAGAATGGTGTCCGCGACGGGAGGGCAATGGTCGAGCAAGCAGGTTTCCCTAGTAAACCTTGTATGGTAAACATACCCAAGCGTGTCCGTATGCACGCAACGATAGTCACGAACGGGCACATACCTAGGGAAAGTACTCTACGTACTAGGACTTCTGTCCAAGAATGGTGTCCGCGACGGGAGGGCAATGGTCGAGCAAGCAGGTTTCCCTAGTAAACCTTGTATGGTAAACATACCCAAGCGTGTCCGTATGCACGCAACGATAGTCACGAACGGGCACATACCTAGGGAAAGTACTCTACGTACTAGGACTTCTGTCCAAGAATGGTGTCCGCGACGGGAGGGCAATGGTCGAGCAAGCAGGTTTCCCTAGTAAACCTTGTATGGTAAACATACCCAAGCGTGTCCGTATGCACGCAACGATAGTCACGAACGGGCACATACCTAGGGAAAGTACTCTACGTACTAGGACTTCTGTCCAAGAATGGTGTCCGCGACGGGAGGGCAATGGTCGAGCAAGCAGGTTTCCCTAGTAAACCTTGTATGGTAAACATACCCAAGCGTGTCCGTATGCACGCAACGATAGTCACGAACGGGCACATACCTAGGGAAAGTACTCTACGTACTAGGACTTCTGTCCAAGAATGGTGTCCGCGACGGGAGGGCAATGGTCGAGCAAGCAGGTTTCCCTAGTAAACCTTGTATGGTAAACATACCCAAGCGTGTCCGTATGCACGCAACGATAGTCACGAACGGGCACATACCTAGGGAAAGTACTCTACGTACTAGGACTTCTGTCCAAGAATGGTGTCCGCGACGGTCGGGGAAGCAGGCTTATCATGGCAAACAAGTTAAATAGCTACCTTAAGAGAACGAAAGTTACTGTGGATGGAACAAAACGTGTGCCTAGAATTCCTTCCTGGTTTCCCTAGTAAACCTTGTATGGTAAACATACCCAAGCGTGTCCGTATGCACGCAACGATAGTCACGAACGGGCACATACCTAGGGAAAGTACTCTACGTACTAGGACTTCTGTCCAAGAATGGTGTCCGCGACGGGAGGGCAATGGTCGAGCAAGCAGGTTTCCCTAGTAAACCTTGTATGGTAAACATACCCAAGCGTGTCCGTATGCACGCAACGATAGTCACGAACGGGCACATACCTAGGGAAAGTACTCTACGTACTAGGACTTCTGTCCAAGAATGGTGTCCGCGACGGGAGGGCAATGGTCGAGCAAGCAGGTTTCCCTAGTAAACCTTGTATGGTAAACATACCCAAGCGTGTCCGTATGCACGCAACGATAGTCACGAACGGGCACATACCTAGGGAAAGTACTCTACGTACTAGGACTTCTGTCCAAGAATGGTGTCCGCGACGGGAGGGCAATGGTCGAGCAAGCAGGTTTCCCTAGTAAACCTTGTATGGTAAACATACCCAAGCGTGTCCGTATGCACGCAACGATAGTCACGAACGGGCACATACCTAGGGAAAGTACTCTACGTACTAGGACTTCTGTCCAAGAATGGTGTCCGCGACGGGAGGGCAATGGTCGAGCAAGCAGGTTTCCCTAGTAAACCTTGTATGGTAAACATACCCAAGCGTGTCCGTATGCACGCAACGATAGTCACGAACGGGCACATACCTAGGGAAAGTACTCTACGTACTAGGACTTCTGTCCAAGAATGGTGTCCGCGACGGGAGGGCAATGGTCGAGCAAGCAGGTTTCCCTAGTAAACCTTGTATGGTAAACATACCCAAGCGTGTCCGTATGCACGCAACGATAGTCACGAACGGGCACATACCTAGGGAAAGTACTCTACGTACTAGGACTTCTGTCCAAGAATGGTGTCCGCGACGGGAGGGCAATGGTCGAGCAAGCAGGTTTCCCTAGTAAACCTTGTATGGTAAACATACCCAAGCGTGTCCGTATGCACGCAACGATAGTCACGAACGGGCACATACCTAGGGAAAGTACTCTACGTACTAGGACTTCTGTCCAAGAATGGTGTCCGCGACGGGAGGGCAATGGTCGAGCAAGCAGGTTTCCCTAGTAAACCTTGTATGGTAAACATACCCAAGCGTGTCCGTATGCACGCAACGATAGTCACGAACGGGCACATACCTAGGGAAAGTACTCTACGTACTAGGACTTCTGTCCAAGAATGGTGTCCGCGACGGGAGGGCAATGGTCGAGCAAGCAGGTTTCCCTAGTAAACCTTGTATGGTAAACATACCCAAGCGTGTCCGTATGCACGCAACGATAGTCACGAACGGGCACATACCTAGGGAAAGTACTCTACGTACTAGGACTTCTGTCCAAGAATGGTGTCCGCGACGGTCGGGGAAGCAGGTTACTTATCATGGCAAACAAGTTAAATAGCTACCTTAAGAGAACGAAAGTTACTGTGGATGGAACAAAACGTGTGCCTAGAATTCCTTCCTGGTTTCCCTAGTAAACCTTGTATGGTAAACATACCCAAGCGTGTCCGTATGCACGCAACGATAGTCACGAACGGGCACATACCTAGGGAAAGTACTCTACGTACTAGGACTTCTGTCCAAGAATGGTGTCCGCGACGGGAGGGCAATGGTCGAGCAAGCAGGTTTCCCTAGTAAACCTTGTATGGTAAACATACCCAAGCGTGTCCGTATGCACGCAACGATAGTCACGAACGGGCACATACCTAGGGAAAGTACTCTACGTACTAGGACTTCTGTCCAAGAATGGTGTCCGCGACGGGAGGGCAATGGTCGAGCAAGCAGGTTTCCCTAGTAAACCTTGTATGGTAAACATACCCAAGCGTGTCCGTATGCACGCAACGATAGTCACGAACGGGCACATACCTAGGGAAAGTACTCTACGTACTAGGACTTCTGTCCAAGAATGGTGTCCGCGACGGGAGGGCAATGGTCGAGCAAGCAGGTTTCCCTAGTAAACCTTGTATGGTAAACATACCCAAGCGTGTCCGTATGCACGCAACGATAGTCACGAACGGGCACATACCTAGGGAAAGTACTCTACGTACTAGGACTTCTGTCCAAGAATGGTGTCCGCGACGGGAGGGCAATGGTCGAGCAAGCAGGTTTCCCTAGTAAACCTTGTATGGTAAACATACCCAAGCGTGTCCGTATGCACGCAACGATAGTCACGAACGGGCACATACCTAGGGAAAGTACTCTACGTACTAGGACTTCTGTCCAAGAATGGTGTCCGCGACGGGAGGGCAATGGTCGAGCAAGCAGGTTTCCCTAGTAAACCTTGTATGGTAAACATACCCAAGCGTGTCCGTATGCACGCAACGATAGTCACGAACGGGCACATACCTAGGGAAAGTACTCTACGTACTAGGACTTCTGTCCAAGAATGGTGTCCGCGACGGGAGGGCAATGGTCGAGCAAGCAGGTTTCCCTAGTAAACCTTGTATGGTAAACATACCCAAGCGTGTCCGTATGCACGCAACGATAGTCACGAACGGGCACATACCTAGGGAAAGTACTCTACGTACTAGGACTTCTGTCCAAGAATGGTGTCCGCGACGGGAGGGCAATGGTCGAGCAAGCAGGTTTCCCTAGTAAACCTTGTATGGTAAACATACCCAAGCGTGTCCGTATGCACGCAACGATAGTCACGAACGGGCACATACCTAGGGAAAGTACTCTACGTACTAGGACTTCTGTCCAAGAATGGTGTCCGCGACGGGAGGGCAATGGTCGAGCAAGCAGGTTTCCCTAGTAAACCTTGTATGGTAAACATACCCAAGCGTGTCCGTATGCACGCAACGATAGTCACGAACGGGCACATACCTAGGGAAAGTACTCTACGTACTAGGACTTCTGTCCAAGAATGGTGTCCGCGACGGGAGGGCAATGGTCGAGCAAGCAGGTTTCCCTAGTAAACCTTGTATGGTAAACATACCCAAGCGTGTCCGTATGCACGCAACGATAGTCACGAACGGGCACATACCTAGGGAAAGTACTCTACGTACTAGGACTTCTGTCCAAGAATGGTGTCCGCGACGGGAGGGCAATGGTCGAGCAAGCAGGTTTCCCTAGTAAACCTTGTATGGTAAACATACCCAAGCGTGTCCGTATGCACGCAACGATAGTCACGAACGGGCACATACCTAGGGAAAGTACTCTACGTACTAGGACTTCTGTCCAAGAATGGTGTCCGCGACGGGAGGGCAATGGTCGAGCAAGCAGGTTTCCCTAGTAAACCTTGTATGGTAAACATACCCAAGCGTGTCCGTATGCACGCAACGATAGTCACGAACGGGCACATACCTAGGGAAAGTACTCTACGTACTAGGACTTCTGTCCAAGAATGGTGTCCGCGACGGGAGGGCAATGGTCGAGCAAGCAGGTTTCCCTAGTAAACCTTGTATGGTAAACATACCCAAGCGTGTCCGTATGCACGCAACGATAGTCACGAACGGGCACATACCTAGGGAAAGTACTCTACGTACTAGGACTTCTGTCCAAGAATGGTGTCCGCGACGGGAGGGCAATGGTCGAGCAAGCAGGTTTCCCTAGTAAACCTTGTATGGTAAACATACCCAAGCGTGTCCGTATGCACGCAACGATAGTCACGAACGGGCACATACCTAGGGAAAGTACTCTACGTACTAGGACTTCTGTCCAAGAATGGTGTCCGCGACGGGAGGGCAATGGTCGAGCAAGCAGGTTTCCCTAGTAAACCTTGTATGGTAAACATACCCAAGCGTGTCCGTATGCACGCAACGATAGTCACGAACGGGCACATACCTAGGGAAAGTACTCTACGTACTAGGACTTCTGTCCAAGAATGGTGTCCGCGACGGTCGGGGAAGCAGGTTCTTATCATGGCAAACAAGTAAATAGCTACCTTAAGAGAACGAAAGTTACTGTGGATGGAACAAAACGTGTGCCTAGAATTCCTTCCTGGTTTCCCTAGTAAACCTTGTATGGTAAACATACCCAAGCGTGTCCGTATGCACGCAACGATAGTCACGAACGGGCACATACCTAGGGAAAGTACTCTACGTACTAGGACTTCTGTCCAAGAATGGTGTCCGCGACGGGAGGGCAATGGTCGAGCAAGCAGGTTTCCCTAGTAAACCTTGTATGGTAAACATACCCAAGCGTGTCCGTATGCACGCAACGATAGTCACGAACGGGCACATACCTAGGGAAAGTACTCTACGTACTAGGACTTCTGTCCAAGAATGGTGTCCGCGACGGGAGGGCAATGGTCGAGCAAGCAGGTTTCCCTAGTAAACCTTGTATGGTAAACATACCCAAGCGTGTCCGTATGCACGCAACGATAGTCACGAACGGGCACATACCTAGGGAAAGTACTCTACGTACTAGGACTTCTGTCCAAGAATGGTGTCCGCGACGGGAGGGCAATGGTCGAGCAAGCAGGTTTCCCTAGTAAACCTTGTATGGTAAACATACCCAAGCGTGTCCGTATGCACGCAACGATAGTCACGAACGGGCACATACCTAGGGAAAGTACTCTACGTACTAGGACTTCTGTCCAAGAATGGTGTCCGCGACGGGAGGGCAATGGTCGAGCAAGCAGGTTTCCCTAGTAAACCTTGTATGGTAAACATACCCAAGCGTGTCCGTATGCACGCAACGATAGTCACGAACGGGCACATACCTAGGGAAAGTACTCTACGTACTAGGACTTCTGTCCAAGAATGGTGTCCGCGACGGGAGGGCAATGGTCGAGCAAGCAGGTTTCCCTAGTAAACCTTGTATGGTAAACATACCCAAGCGTGTCCGTATGCACGCAACGATAGTCACGAACGGGCACATACCTAGGGAAAGTACTCTACGTACTAGGACTTCTGTCCAAGAATGGTGTCCGCGACGGGAGGGCAATGGTCGAGCAAGCAGGTTTCCCTAGTAAACCTTGTATGGTAAACATACCCAAGCGTGTCCGTATGCACGCAACGATAGTCACGAACGGGCACATACCTAGGGAAAGTACTCTACGTACTAGGACTTCTGTCCAAGAATGGTGTCCGCGACGGGAGGGCAATGGTCGAGCAAGCAGGTTTCCCTAGTAAACCTTGTATGGTAAACATACCCAAGCGTGTCCGTATGCACGCAACGATAGTCACGAACGGGCACATACCTAGGGAAAGTACTCTACGTACTAGGACTTCTGTCCAAGAATGGTGTCCGCGACGGGAGGGCAATGGTCGAGCAAGCAGGTTTCCCTAGTAAACCTTGTATGGTAAACATACCCAAGCGTGTCCGTATGCACGCAACGATAGTCACGAACGGGCACATACCTAGGGAAAGTACTCTACGTACTAGGACTTCTGTCCAAGAATGGTGTCCGCGACGGGAGGGCAATGGTCGAGCAAGCAGGTTTCCCTAGTAAACCTTGTATGGTAAACATACCCAAGCGTGTCCGTATGCACGCAACGATAGTCACGAACGGGCACATACCTAGGGAAAGTACTCTACGTACTAGGACTTCTGTCCAAGAATGGTGTCCGCGACGGGAGGGCAATGGTCGAGCAAGCAGGTTTCCCTAGTAAACCTTGTATGGTAAACATACCCAAGCGTGTCCGTATGCACGCAACGATAGTCACGAACGGGCACATACCTAGGGAAAGTACTCTACGTACTAGGACTTCTGTCCAAGAATGGTGTCCGCGACGGGAGGGCAATGGTCGAGCAAGCAGGTTTCCCTAGTAAACCTTGTATGGTAAACATACCCAAGCGTGTCCGTATGCACGCAACGATAGTCACGAACGGGCACATACCTAGGGAAAGTACTCTACGTACTAGGACTTCTGTCCAAGAATGGTGTCCGCGACGGGAGGGCAATGGTCGAGCAAGCAGGTTTCCCTAGTAAACCTTGTATGGTAAACATACCCAAGCGTGTCCGTATGCACGCAACGATAGTCACGAACGGGCACATACCTAGGGAAAGTACTCTACGTACTAGGACTTCTGTCCAAGAATGGTGTCCGCGACGGGAGGGCAATGGTCGAGCAAGCAGGTTTCCCTAGTAAACCTTGTATGGTAAACATACCCAAGCGTGTCCGTATGCACGCAACGATAGTCACGAACGGGCACATACCTAGGGAAAGTACTCTACGTACTAGGACTTCTGTCCAAGAATGGTGTCCGCGACGGGAGGGCAATGGTCGAGCAAGCAGGTTTCCCTAGTAAACCTTGTATGGTAAACATACCCAAGCGTGTCCGTATGCACGCAACGATAGTCACGAACGGGCACATACCTAGGGAAAGTACTCTACGTACTAGGACTTCTGTCCAAGAATGGTGTCCGCGACGGGAGGGCAATGGTCGAGCAAGCAGGTTTCCCTAGTAAACCTTGTATGGTAAACATACCCAAGCGTGTCCGTATGCACGCAACGATAGTCACGAACGGGCACATACCTAGGGAAAGTACTCTACGTACTAGGACTTCTGTCCAAGAATGGTGTCCGCGACGGGAGGGCAATGGTCGAGCAAGCAGGTTTCCCTAGTAAACCTTGTATGGTAAACATACCCAAGCGTGTCCGTATGCACGCAACGATAGTCACGAACGGGCACATACCTAGGGAAAGTACTCTACGTACTAGGACTTCTGTCCAAGAATGGTGTCCGCGACGGGAGGGCAATGGTCGAGCAAGCAGGTTTCCCTAGTAAACCTTGTATGGTAAACATACCCAAGCGTGTCCGTATGCACGCAACGATAGTCACGAACGGGCACATACCTAGGGAAAGTACTCTACGTACTAGGACTTCTGTCCAAGAATGGTGTCCGCGACGGGAGGGCAATGGTCGAGCAAGCAGGTTTCCCTAGTAAACCTTGTATGGCACGCAACGATAGTGAAAGTCTACGACTTCTGTCCAAGAATGGTGTCCGCGACGGGAGGGCAAGGTTTCCCTAGTAAACCTTGTATGGTAAACATACCCAAGCGTGTCCGTATGCACGCAACGATAGTCACGAACGGGCACATACCTAGGGAAAGTACTCTACGTACTAGGACTTCTGTCCAAGAATGGTGTCCGCGACGGGAGGGCAATGGTCGAGCAAGCAGGTTTCCCTAGTAAACCTTGTATGGTAAACATACCCAAGCGTGTCCGTATGCACGCAACGATAGTCACGAACGGGCACATACCTAGGGAAAGTACTCTACGTACTAGGACTTCTGTCCAAGAATGGTGTCCGCGACGGGAGGGCAATGGTCGAGCAAGCAGGTTTCCCTAGTAAACCTTGTATGGTAAACATACCAAGCGTGTCCGTATGCACGCAACGATAGTCACGAACGGGCACATACCTAGGGAAAGTACTCTACGTACTAGGACTTCTGTCCAAGAATGGTGTCCGCGACGGGAGGGCAATGGTCGAGCAAGCAGGTTTCCCTAGTAAACCTTGTATGGTAAACATACCCAAGCGTGTCCGTATGCACGCAACGATAGTCACGAACGGGCACATACCTAGGGAAAGTACTCTACGTACTAGGACTTCTGTCCAAGAATGGTGTCCGCGACGGGAGGGCAATGGTCGAGCAAGCAGGTTTCCCTAGTAAACCTTGTATGGTAAACATACCCAAGCGTGTCCGTATGCACGCAACGATAGTCACGAACGGGCACATACCTAGGGAAAGTACTCTACGTACTAGGACTTCTGTCCAAGAATGGTGTCCGCGACGGTCGGGGAAGCAGGTTGCTTATCATGGCAAACAAGTTAAATTGCTACCTTAAGAGAACGAAAGTTACTGTGGATGGAACAAAACGTGTGCCTAGAATCCTTCCGGTTTCCCTAGTAAACCTTGTATGGTAAACATACCCAAGCGTGTCCGTATGCACGCAACGATAGTCACGAACGGGCACATACCTAGGGAAAGTACTCTACGTACTAGGACTTCTGTCAAGAATGGTGTCCGCGACGGTCGGGGAAGTGGTGTTTGACTCAATACCAAATCCTAGGAACATACATGTAGTGTATACAAACATTAACATTAACGCGTACGTTTGGGCTGCGCACTCCAAATGGTACACAAATAAGGGTGATTTTATGATCAGACGGACAAAAACAAAGGTGGAGAAGACAGTTTTCGGCACGATGTGCACAGAGCTCATTTCGTCGTCCCGGGCGAATGGAAAAAACACAAAATCGCGAGTTTCGCCCTCGGGCTACCGCCCTCGGGCGTATCTTTCTAGGTTCTGTCTATAAAAGGGCAGGCCAAAAGGTGACCGGTTGAGATAAGCATTTTAAGCATACAAGCATTTTATTGCAACTTTTGACACAAAAACTAGGTACGTACATGTAGATTGTACCAACATGGACATCCATGAACGCGTACGCTCGGGCTGCGCCCTCCGTGTTGTACTTTCCCTGATCGGTACACAATTTTGGTGCATGTGTACCAACATGGACATCCATGAACGCGTACGCTCGGGCTGCGCCCTCCGTGTTGTACTTTCCCTGATCGGTACACAATTTTGGTGCATGTGTACCAACATGGACATCCATGAACGCGTACGCTCGGGCTGCGCCCTCCGTGTTGTACTTTCCCTGATCGGTACACAATTTTGGTGCATGTGTACCAACATGGACATCCATGAACGCGTACGCTCGGGCTGCGCCCTCCGTGTTGTACTTTCCCTGATCGGTACACAATTTTGGTGCACGGCTATCCTGACCGGCAACTTGTACCAACATGGACATCCATGAACGCGTACGTAGTGTACTTTCCCTGATCGGTACACAATTTTGGTGCATGTGTACCAACATGGACATCCATGAACGCGTACGCTCGGGCTGCGCCCTCCGTGTTGTACTTTCCCTGATCGGTACACAATTTTGGTGCATGTGTACCAACATGGACATCCATGAACGCGTACGCTCGGGCTGCGCCCTCCGTGTTGTACTTTCCCTGATCGGTACACAATTTTGGTGCACGGCTATCCTGACCGGCAACTTGTACCAACATGGACATCCATGAACGCGTACGTAGTGTACTTTCCCTGATCGGTACACAATTTTGGTGCATGTGTACCAACATGGACATCCATGAACGCGTACGCTCGGGCTGCGCCCTCCGTGTTGTACTTTCCCTGATCGGTACACAATTTTGGTGCACGGCTATCCTGACCGGCAACTTGTACCAACATGGACATCCATGAACGCGTACGTAGTGTACTTTCCCTGATCGGTACACAATTTTGGTGCACGGCTTAGGAAATGGGCTTAAAATGTTATCACTCAATCCATTTAATCTTGTTATAGTCGATACTTACCGTGCCGACCAAGTAGGACACGATACAAGGCAATGTTGTTTGAGTAATAATATATCCGCCATACATTTCAGTACAAAATTGCTCGGTCAGACCTACGGCGGGCCATAACTCGAATACTAAACGTCGCAGACATGGGTCGTAGAACAATTTTAAGCTCGTCTAATCATTCTCTATCCGATTCTGGATAGTGGTTTTTTGACCACTTTTCATCATTTTGTGACACCCCGAACCTAGGGACAGCTCCCTAGCTTTTTGCAAAAAAGTGCACCGAACGGGCCGGAGAGCTCGAGTAGTCAAAAAAATTTTTTCGCTAAAAACCCTCAAAACGTGTCAGAAACACACCCTAGATGATGAAAAGTGCAACCAGAAAGTCAACCGACAACATGCCCGGGGGTACCAATTTGCTCTACGCGTCCCTAGGTAGGGTACTTTTTCATACAAACATCAATGTGCACGGTGCACAAAGTGCGCGGAACAAAAATTGCTCGGTCAGACCTACGGCGGGCCATAACTCGAATACTAAACGTCGCAGACATGGGTCGTAGAACAATTTTAAGCTCGTCTAATCATTCTCTATCCGATTCTGGATAGTGGTTTTTTGACCACTTTTCATCATTTTGTGACACCCCGAACCTAGGGACAGCTCCCTAGCTTTTTGCAAAAAAGTGCACCGAACGGGCCGGAGAGCTCGAGTAGTCAAAAAAATTTTTTTCGCTAAAAACCCTCAAAACGTGTCAGAAACACACCCTAGATGATGAAAAGTGCAACCAGAAAGTCAACCGACAACATGCCCGGGGGTACCAATTTGCTCTACGCGTCCCTAGGTAGGGTACTTTTTCATACAAACATCAATGTGCACGGTGCACAAAGTGCGCGGAACAAAAATTGCTCGGTCAGACCTACGGCGGGCCATAACTCGAATACTAAACGTCGCAGACATGGGTCGTAGAACAATTTTAAGCTCGTCTAATCATTCTCTATCCGATTCTGGATAGTGGTTTTTGACCACTTTTCATCATTTTGTGACACCCCGAACCTAGGGACAGCTCCCTAGCTTTTTGCAAAAAAGTGCACCGAACGGGCCGGAGAGCTCGAGTAGTCAAAAAAATTTTTTTCGCTAAAAACCCTCAAAACGTGTCAGAAACACACCCTAGATGATGAAAAGTGCAACCAGAAAGTCAACCGACAACATGCCCGGGGGTACCAATTTGCTCTACGCGTCCCTAGGTAGGGTACTTTTTCATACAAACATCAATGTGCACGGTGCACAAAGTGCGCGGAACAAAAATTGCTCGGTCAGACCTACGGCGGGCCATAACTCGAATACTAAACGTCGCAGACATGGGTCGTAGAACAATTTTAAGCTCGTCTAATCATTCTCTATCCGATTCTGGATAGTGGTTTTTTGACCACTTTTCATCATTTTGTGACACCCCGAACCTAGGGACAGCTCCCTAGCTTTTTGCAAAAAAGTGCACCGAACGGGCCGGAGAGCTCGAGTAGTCAAAAAAATTTTTTTCGCTAAAAACCCTCAAAACGTGTCAGAAACACACCCTAGATGATGAAAAGTGCAACCAGAAAGTCAACCGACAACATGCCCGGGGGTACCAATTTGCTCTACGCGTCCCTAGGTAGGGTACTTTTTCATACAAACATCAATGTGCACGGTGCACAAAGTGCGCGGAACAAAAATTGCTCGGTCAGACCTACGGCGGGCCATAACTCGAATACTAAACGTCGCAGACATGGGTCGTAGAACAATTTTAAGCTCGTCTAATCATTCTCTATCCGATTCTGGATAGTGGTTTTTTGACCACTTTTCATCATTTTGTGACACCCCGAACCTAGGGACAGCTCCCTAGCTTTTTGCAAAAAAGTGCACCGAACGGGCCGGAGAGCTCGAGTAGTCAAAAAAATTTTTTTCGCTAAAAACCCTCAAAACGTGTCAGAAACACACCCTAGATGATGAAAAGTGCAACCAGAAAGTCAACCGACAACATGCCCGGGGGTACCAATTTGCTCTACGCGTCCCTAGGTAGGGTACTTTTTCATACAAACATCAATGTGCACGGTGCACAAAGTGCGCGGAACAAAAATTGCTCGGTCAGACCTACGGCGGGCCATAACTCGAATACTAAACGTCGCAGACATGGGTCGTAGAACAATTTTAAGCTCGTCTAATCATTCTCTATCCGATTCTGGATAGTGGTTTTTTGACCACTTTTCATCATTTTGTGACACCCCGAACCTAGGGACAGCTCCCTAGCTTTTTGCAAAAAAGTGCACCGAACGGGCCGGAGAGCTCGAGTAGTCAAAAAAATTTTTTTCGCTAAAAACCCTCAAAACGTGTCAGAAACACACCCTAGATGATGAAAAGTGCAACCAGAAAGTCAACCGACAACATGCCCGGGGGTACCAATTTGCTCTACGCGTCCCTAGGTAGGGTACTTTTTCATACAAACATCAATGTGCACGGTGCACAAAGTGCGCGGAACAAAAATTGCTCGGTCAGACCTACGGCGGGCCATAACTCGAATACTAAACGTCGCAGACATGGGTCGTAGAACAATTTTAAGCTCGTCTAATCATTCTCTATCCGATTCTGGATAGTGGTTTTTTGACCACTTTTCATCATTTTGTGACACCCCGAACCTAGGGACAGCTCCCTAGCTTTTTGCAAAAAAGTGCACCGAACGGGCCGGAGAGCTCGAGTAGTCAAAAAAATTTTTTTCGCTAAAAACCCTCAAAACGTGTCAGAAACACACCCTAGATGATGAAAAGTGCAACCAGAAAGTCAACCGACAACATGCCCGGGGGTACCAATTTGCTCTACGCGTCCCTAGGTAGGGTACTTTTTCATACAAACATCAATGTGCACGGTGCACAAAGTGCGCGGAACAAAAATTGCTCGGTCAGACCTACGGCGGGCCATAACTCGAATACTAAACGTCGCAGACATGGGTCGTAGAACAATTTTAAGCTCGTCTAATCATTCTCTATCCGATTCTGGATAGTGGTTTTTTGACCACTTTTCATCATTTTGTGACACCCCGAACCTAGGGACAGCTCCCTAGCTTTTTGCAAAAAAGTGCACCGAACGGGCCGGAGAGCTCGAGTAGTCAAAAAAATTTTTTTCGCTAAAAACCCTCAAAACGTGTCAGAAACACACCCTAGATGATGAAAAGTGCAACCAGAAAGTCAACCGACAACATGCCCGGGGGTACCAATTTGCTCTACGCGTCCCTAGGTAGGGTACTTTTTCATACAAACATCAATGTGCACGGTGCACAAAGTGCGCGGAACAAAAATTGCTCGGTCAGACCTACGGCGGGCCATAACTCGAATACTAAACGTCGCAGACATGGGTCGTAGAACAATTTTAAGCTCGTCTAATCATTCTCTATCCGATTCTGGATAGTGGTTTTTTGACCACTTTTCATCATTTTGTGACACCCCGAACCTAGGGACAGCTCCCTAGCTTTTTGCAAAAAAGTGCACCGAACGGGCCGGAGAGCTCGAGTAGTCAAAAAAATTTTTTTCGCTAAAAACCCTCAAAACGTGTCAGAAACACACCCTAGATGATGAAAAGTGCAACCAGAAAGTCAACCGACAACATGCCCGGGGGTACCAATTTGCTCTACGCGTCCCTAGGTAGGGTACTTTTTCATACAAACATCAATGTGCACGGTGCACAAAGTGCGCGGAACAAAAATTGCTCGGTCAGACCTACGGCGGGCCATAACTCGAATACTAAACGTCGCAGACATGGGTCGTAGAACAATTTTAAGCTCGTCTAATCATTCTCTATCCGATTCTGGATAGTGGTTTTTTGACCACTTTTCATCATTTTGTGACACCCCGAACCTAGGGACAGCTCCCTAGCTTTTTGCAAAAAAGTGCACCGAACGGGCCGGAGAGCTCGAGTAGTCAAAAAAATTTTTTTCGCTAAAAACCCTCAAAACGTGTCAGAAACACACCCTAGATGATGAAAAGTGCAACCAGAAAGTCAACCGACAACATGCCCGGGGGTACCAATTTGCTCTACGCGTCCCTAGGTAGGGTACTTTTTCATACAAACATCAATGTGCACGGTGCACAAAGTGCGCGGAACAAAAATTGCTCGGTCAGACCTACGGCGGGCCATAACTCGAATACTAAACGTCGCAGACATGGGTCGTAGAACAATTTTAAGCTCGTCTAATCATTCTCTATCCGATTCTGGATAGTGGTTTTTTGACCACTTTTCATCATTTTGTGACACCCCGAACCTAGGGACAGCTCCCTAGCTTTTTGCAAAAAAGTGCACCGAACGGGCCGGAGAGCTCGAGTAGTCAAAAAAATTTTTTTCGCTAAAAACCCTCAAAACGTGTCAGAAACACACCCTAGATGATGAAAAGTGCAACCAGAAAGTCAACCGACAACATGCCCGGGGGTACCAATTTGCTCTACGCGTCCCTAGGTAGGGTACTTTTTCATACAAACATCAATGTGCACGGTGCACAAAGTGCGCGGAACAAAAATTGCTCGGTCAGACCTACGGCGGGCCATAACTCGAATACTAAACGTCGCAGACATGGGTCGTAGAACAATTTTAAGCTCGTCTAATCATTCTCTATCCGATTCTGGATAGTGGTTTTTTGACCACTTTTCATCATTTTGTGACACCCCGAACCTAGGGACAGCTCCCTAGCTTTTTGCAAAAAAGTGCACCGAACGGGCCGGAGAGCTCGAGTAGTCAAAAAATTTTTTTCGCTAAAAACCCTCAAAACGTGTCAGAAACACACCCTAGATGATGAAAAGTGCAACCAGAAAGTCAACCGACAACATGCCCGGGGGTACCAATTTGCTCTACGCGTCCCTAGGTAGGGTACTTTTTCATACAAACATCAATGTGCACGGTGCACAAAGTGCGCGGAACAAAAATTGCTCGGTCAGACCTACGGCGGGCCATAACTCGAATACTAAACGTCGCAGACATGGGTCGTAGAACAATTTTAAGCTCGTCTAATCATTCTCTATCCGATTCTGGATAGTGGTTTTTTGACCACTTTTCATCATTTTGTGACACCCCGAACCTAGGGACAGCTCCCTAGCTTTTTGCAAAAAAGTGCACCGAACGGGCCGGAGAGCTCGAGTAGTCAAAAAAATTTTTTTCGCTAAAAACCCTCAAAACGTGTCAGAAACACACCCTAGATGATGAAAAGTGCAACCAGAAAGTCAACCGACAACATGCCCGGGGGTACCAATTTGCTCTACGCGTCCCTAGGTAGGGTACTTTTTCATACAAACATCAATGTGCACGGTGCACAAAGTGCGCGGAACAAAAATTGCTCGGTCAGACCTACGGCGGGCCATAACTCGAATACTAAACGTCGCAGACATGGGTCGTAGAACAATTTTAAGCTCGTCTAATCATTCTCTATCCGATTCTGGATAGTGGTTTTTTGACCACTTTTCATCATTTTGTGACACCCCGAACCTAGGGACAGCTCCCTAGCTTTTTGCAAAAAAGTGCACCGAACGGGCCGGAGAGCTCGAGTAGTCAAAAAAATTTTTTTCGCTAAAAACCCTCAAAACGTGTCAGAAACACACCCTAGATGATGAAAAGTGCAACCAGAAAGTCAACCGACAACATGCCCGGGGGTACCAATTTGCTCTACGCGTCCCTAGGTAGGGTACTTTTTCATACAAACATCAATGTGCACGGTGCACAAAGTGCGCGGAACAAAAATTGCTCGGTCAGACCTACGGCGGGCCATAACTCGAATACTAAACGTCGCAGACATGGGTCGTAGAACAATTTTAAGCTCGTCTAATCATTCTCTATCCGATTCTGGATAGTGGTTTTTTGACCACTTTTCATCATTTTGTGACACCCCGAACCTAGGGACAGCTCCCTAGCTTTTTGCAAAAAAGTGCACCGAACGGGCCGGAGAGCTCGAGTAGTCAAAAAAATTTTTTTCGCTAAAAACCCTCAAAACGTGTCAGAAAACACCCTAGATGATGAAAAGTGCAACCAGAAAGTCAACCGACAACATGCCCGGGGGTACCAATTTGCTCTACGCGTCCCTAGGTAGGGTACTTTTTCATACAAACATCAATGTGCACGGTGCACAAAGTGCGCGGAACAAAAATTGCTCGGTCAGACCTACGGCGGGCCATAACTCGAATACTAAACGTCGCAGACATGGGTCGTAGAACAATTTTAAGCTCGTCTAATCATTCTCTATCCGATTCTGGATAGTGGTTTTTTGACCACTTTTCATCATTTTGTGACACCCCGAACCTAGGGACAGCTCCCTAGCTTTTTGCAAAAAAGTGCACCGAACGGGCCGGAGAGCTCGAGTAGTCAAAAAAATTTTTTTCGCTAAAAACCCTCAAAACGTGTCAGAAACACACCCTAGATGATGAAAAGTGCAACCAGAAAGTCAACCGACAACATGCCCGGGGGTACCAATTTGCTCTACGCGTCCCTAGGTAGGGTACTTTTTCATACAAACATCAATGTGCACGGTGCACAAAGTGCGCGGAACAAAAATTGCTCGGTCAGACCTACGGCGGGCCATAACTCGAATACTAAACGTCGCAGACATGGGTCGTAGAACAATTTTAAGCTCGTCTAATCATTCTCTATCCGATTCTGGATAGTGGTTTTTTGACCACTTTTCATCATTTTGTGACACCCCGAACCTAGGGACAGCTCCCTAGCTTTTTGCAAAAAAGTGCACCGAACGGGCCGGAGAGCTCGAGTAGTCAAAAAAATTTTTTTCGCTAAAAACCCTCAAAACGTGTCAGAAACACACCCTAGATGATGAAAAGTGCAACCAGAAAGTCAACCGACAACATGCCCGGGGGTACCAATTTGCTCTACGCGTCCCTAGGTAGGGTACTTTTTCATACAAACATCAATGTGCACGGTGCACAAAGTGCGCGGAACAAAAATTGCTCGGTCAGACCTACGGCGGGCCATAACTCGAATACTAAACGTCGCAGACATGGGTCGTAGAACAATTTTAAGCTCGTCTAATCATTCTCTATCCGATTCTGGATAGTGGTTTTTTGACCACTTTTCATCATTTTGTGACACCCCGAACCTAGGGACAGCTCCCTAGCTTTTTGCAAAAAAGTGCACCGAACGGGCCGGAGAGCTCGAGTAGTCAAAAAAATTTTTTTCGCTAAAAACCCTCAAAACGTGTCAGAAACACACCCTAGATGATGAAAAGTGCAACCAGAAAGTCAACCGACAACATGCCCGGGGGTACCAATTTGCTCTACGCGTCCCTAGGTAGGGTACTTTTTCATACAAACATCAATGTGCACGGTGCACAAAGTGCGCGGAACAAAAATTGCTCGGTCAGACCTACGGCGGGCCATAACTCGAATACTAAACGTCGCAGACATGGGTCGTAGAACAATTTTAAGCTCGTCTAATCATTCTCTATCCGATTCTGGATAGTGGTTTTTTGACCACTTTTCATCATTTTGTGACACCCCGAACCTAGGGACAGCTCCCTAGCTTTTTGCAAAAAAGTGCACCGAACGGGCCGGAGAGCTCGAGTAGTCAAAAAAATTTTTTTCGCTAAAAACCCTCAAAACGTGTCAGAAACACACCCTAGATGATGAAAAGTGCAACCAGAAAGTCAACCGACAACATGCCCGGGGGTACCAATTTGCTCTACGCGTCCCTAGGTAGGGTACTTTTTCATACAAACATCAATGTGCACGGTGCACAAAGTGCGCGGAACAAAAATTGCTCGGTCAGACCTACGGCGGGCCATAACTCGAATACTAAACGTCGCAGACATGGGTCGTAGAACAATTTTAAGCTCGTCTAATCATTCTCTATCCGATTCTGGATAGTGGTTTTTTGACCACTTTTCATCATTTTGTGACACCCCGAACCTAGGGACAGCTCCCTAGCTTTTTGCAAAAAAGTGCACCGAACGGGCCGGAGAGCTCGAGTAGTCAAAAAAATTTTTTTCGCTAAAAACCCTCAAAACGTGTCAGAAACACACCCTAGATGATGAAAAGTGCAACCAGAAAGTCAACCGACAACATGCCCGGGGGTACCAATTTGCTCTACGCGTCCCTAGGTAGGGTACTTTTTCATACAAACATCAATGTGCACGGTGCACAAAGTGCGCGGAACAAAAATTGCTCGGTCAGACCTACGGCGGGCCATAACTCGAATACTAAACGTCGCAGACATGGGTCGTAGAACAATTTTAAGCTCGTCTAATCATTCTCTATCCGATTCTGGATAGTGGTTTTTTGACCACTTTTCATCATTTTGTGACACCCCGAACCTAGGGACAGCTCCCTAGCTTTTTGCAAAAAAGTGCACCGAACGGGCCGGAGAGCTCGAGTAGTCAAAAAATTTTTTTCGCTAAAAACCCTCAAAACGTGTCAGAAACACACCCTAGATGATGAAAAGTGCAACCAGAAAGTCAACCGACAACATGCCCGGGGGTACCAATTTGCTCTACGCGTCCCTAGGTAGGGTACTTTTTCATACAAACATCAATGTGCACGGTGCACAAAGTGCGCGGAACAAAAATTGCTCGGTCAGACCTACGGCGGGCCATAACTCGAATACTAAACGTCGCAGACATGGGTCGTAGAACAATTTTAAGCTCGTCTAATCATTCTCTATCCGATTCTGGATAGTGGTTTTTTGACCACTTTTCATCATTTTGTGACACCCCGAACCTAGGGACAGCTCCCTAGCTTTTTGCAAAAAAGTGCACCGAACGGGCCGGAGAGCTCGAGTAGTCAAAAAAATTTTTTTCGCTAAAAACCCTCAAAACGTGTCAGAAACACACCCTAGATGATGAAAAGTGCAACCAGAAAGTCAACCGACAACATGCCCGGGGGTACCAATTTGCTCTACGCGTCCCTAGGTAGGGTACTTTTTCATACAAACATCAATGTGCACGGTGCACAAAGTGCGCGGAACAAAAATTGCTCGGTCAGACCTACGGCGGGCCATAACTCGAATACTAAACGTCGCAGACATGGGTCGTAGAACAATTTTAAGCTCGTCTAATCATTCTCTATCCGATTCTGGATAGTGGTTTTTTGACCACTTTTCATCATTTTGTGACACCCCGAACCTAGGGACAGCTCCCTAGCTTTTTGCAAAAAAGTGCACCGAACGGGCCGGAGAGCTCGAGTAGTCAAAAAAATTTTTTTCGCTAAAAACCCTCAAAACGTGTCAGAAACACACCCTAGATGATGAAAAGTGCAACCAGAAAGTCAACCGACAACATGCCCGGGGGTACCAATTTGCTCTACGCGTCCCTAGGTAGGGTACTTTTTCATACAAACATCAATGTGCACGGTGCACAAAGTGCGCGGAACAAAAATTGCTCGGTCAGACCTACGGCGGGCCATAACTCGAATACTAAACGTCGCAGACATGGGTCGTAGAACAATTTTAAGCTCGTCTAATCATTCTCTATCCGATTCTGGATAGTGGTTTTTTGACCACTTTTCATCATTTTGTGACACCCCGAACCTAGGGACAGCTCCCTAGCTTTTTGCAAAAAAGTGCACCGAACGGGCCGGAGAGCTCGAGTAGTCAAAAAAATTTTTTTCGCTAAAAACCCTCAAAACGTGTCAGAAACACACCCTAGATGATGAAAAGTGCAACCAGAAAGTCAACCGACAACATGCCCGGGGGTACCAATTTGCTCTACGCGTCCCTAGGTAGGGTACTTTTTCATACAAACATCAATGTGCACGGTGCACAAAGTGCGCGGAACAAAAATTGCTCGGTCAGACCTACGGCGGGCCATAACTCGAATACTAAACGTCGCAGACATGGGTCGTAGAACAATTTTAAGCTCGTCTAATCATTCTCTATCCGATTCTGGATAGTGGTTTTTTGACCACTTTTCATCATTTTGTGACACCCCGAACCTAGGGACAGCTCCCTAGCTTTTTGCAAAAAAGTGCACCGAACGGGCCGGAGAGCTCGAGTAGTCAAAAAAATTTTTTTCGCTAAAAACCCTCAAAACGTGTCAGAAACACACCCTAGATGATGAAAAGTGCAACCAGAAAGTCAACCGACAACATGCCCGGGGGTACCAATTTGCTCTACGCGTCCCTAGGTAGGGTACTTTTTCATACAAACATCAATGTGCACGGTGCACAAAGTGCGCGGAACAAAAATTGCTCGGTCAGACCTACGGCGGGCCATAACTCGAATACTAAACGTCGCAGACATGGGTCGTAGAACAATTTTAAGCTCGTCTAATCATTCTCTATCCGATTCTGGATAGTGGTTTTTTGACCACTTTTCATCATTTTGTGACACCCCGAACCTAGGGACAGCTCCCTAGCTTTTTGCAAAAAAGTGCACCGAACGGGCCGGAGAGCTCGAGTAGTCAAAAAAATTTTTTTCGCTAAAAACCCTCAAAACGTGTCAGAAACACACCCTAGATGATGAAAAGTGCAACCAGAAAGTCAACCGACAACATGCCCGGGGGTACCAATTTGCTCTACGCGTCCCTAGGTAGGGTACTTTTTCATACAAACATCAATGTGCACGGTGCACAAAGTGCGCGGAACAAAAATTGCTCGGTCAGACCTACGGCGGGCCATAACTCGAATACTAAACGTCGCAGACATGGGTCGTAGAACAATTTTAAGCTCGTCTAATCATTCTCTATCCGATTCTGGATAGTGGTTTTTTGACCACTTTTCATCATTTTGTGACACCCCGAACCTAGGGACAGCTCCCTAGCTTTTTGCAAAAAAGTGCACCGAACGGGCCGGAGAGCTCGAGTAGTCAAAAAAATTTTTTTCGCTAAAAACCCTCAAAACGTGTCAGAAACACACCCTAGATGATGAAAAGTGCAACCAGAAAGTCAACCGACAACATGCCCGGGGGTACCAATTTGCTCTACGCGTCCCTAGGTAGGGTACTTTTTCATACAAACATCAATGTGCACGGTGCACAAAGTGCGCGGAACAAAAATTGCTCGGTCAGACCTACGGCGGGCCATAACTCGAATACTAAACGTCGCAGACATGGGTCGTAGAACAATTTTAAGCTCGTCTAATCATTCTCTATCCGATTCTGGATAGTGGTTTTTTGACCACTTTTCATCATTTTGTGACACCCCGAACCTAGGGACAGCTCCCTAGCTTTTTGCAAAAAAGTGCACCGAACGGGCCGGAGAGCTCGAGTAGTCAAAAAAATTTTTTTCGCTAAAAACCCTCAAAACGTGTCAGAAACACACCCTAGATGATGAAAAGTGCAACCAGAAAGTCAACCGACAACATGCCCGGGGGTACCAATTTGCTCTACGCGTCCCTAGGTAGGGTACTTTTTCATACAAACATCAATGTGCACGGTGCACAAAGTGCGCGGAACAAAAATTGCTCGGTCAGACCTACGGCGGGCCATAACTCGAATACTAAACGTCGCAGACATGGGTCGTAGAACAATTTTAAGCTCGTCTAATCATTCTCTATCCGATTCTGGATAGTGGTTTTTTGACCACTTTTCATCATTTTGTGACACCCCGAACCTAGGGACAGCTCCCTAGCTTTTTGCAAAAAAGTGCACCGAACGGGCCGGAGAGCTCGAGTAGTCAAAAAAATTTTTTTCGCTAAAAACCCTCAAAACGTGTCAGAAACACACCCTAGATGATGAAAAGTGCAACCAGAAAGTCAACCGACAACATGCCCGGGGGTACCAATTTGCTCTACGCGTCCCTAGGTAGGGTACTTTTTCATACAAACATCAATGTGCACGGTGCACAAAGTGCGCGGAACAAAAATTGCTCGGTCAGACCTACGGCGGGCCATAACTCGAATACTAAACGTCGCAGACATGGGTCGTAGAACAATTTTAAGCTCGTCTAATCATTCTCTATCCGATTCTGGATAGTGGTTTTTTGACCACTTTTCATCATTTTGTGACACCCCGAACCTAGGGACAGCTCCCTAGCTTTTTGCAAAAAAGTGCACCGAACGGGCCGGAGAGCTCGAGTAGTCAAAAAAATTTTTTTCGCTAAAAACCCTCAAAACGTGTCAGAAACACACCCTAGATGATGAAAAGTGCAACCAGAAAGTCAACCGACAACATGCCCGGGGGTACCAATTTGCTCTACGCGTCCCTAGGTAGGGTACTTTTCATACAAACATCAATGTGCACGGTGCACAAAGTGCGCGGAACAAAAATTGCTCGGTCAGACCTACGGCGGGCCATAACTCGAATACTAAACGTCGCAGACATGGGTCGTAGAACAATTTTAAGCTCGTCTAATCATTCTCTATCCGATTCTGGATAGTGGTTTTTTGACCACTTTCATCATTTTGTGACACCCCGAACCTAGGGACAGCTCCCTAGCTTTTTGCAAAAAAGTGCACCGAACGGGCCGGAGAGCTCGAGTAGTCAAAAAAATTTTTTTCGCTAAAAACCCTCAAAACGTGTCAGAAACACACCCTAGATGATGAAAAGTGCAACCAGAAAGTCAACCGACAACATGCCGGGGGTACCAATTTGCTCTACGCGTCCCTAGGTAGGGTACTTTTTCATACAAACATCAATGTGCACGGTGCACAAAGTGCGCGGAACAAAAATTGCTCGGTCAGACCTACGGCGGGCCATAACTCGAATACTAAACGTCGCAGACATGGGTCGTAGAACAATTTTAAGCTCGTCTAATCATTCTCTATCCGATTCTGGATAGTGGTTTTTTGACCACTTTTCATCATTTTGTGACACCCCGAACCTAGGGACAGCTCCCTAGCTTTTTGCAAAAAAGTGCACCGAACGGGCCGGAGAGCTCGAGTAGTCAAAAAAATTTTTTTCGCTAAAAACCCTCAAAACGTGTCAGAAACACACCCTAGATGATGAAAAGTGCAACCAGAAAGTCAACCGACAACATGCCCGGGGGTACCAATTTGCTCTACGCGTCCCTAGGTAGGGTACTTTTTCATACAAACATCAATGTGCACGGTGCACAAAGTGCGCGGAACAAAAATTGCTCGGTCAGACCTACGGCGGGCCATAACTCGAATACTAAACGTCGCAGACATGGGTCGTAGAACAATTTTAAGCTCGTCTAATCATTCTCTATCCGATTCTGGATAGTGGTTTTTTGACCACTTTTCATCATTTTGTGACACCCCGAACCTAGGGACAGCTCCCTAGCTTTTTGCAAAAAAGTGCACCGAACGGGCCGGAGAGCTCGAGTAGTCAAAAAAATTTTTTTCGCTAAAAACCCTCAAAACGTGTCAGAAACACACCCTAGATGATGAAAAGTGCAACCAGAAAGTCAACCGACAACATGCCCGGGGGTACCAATTTGCTCTACGCGTCCCTAGGTAGGGTACTTTTTCATACAAACATCAATGTGCACGGTGCACAAAGTGCGCGGAACAAAAATTGCTCGGTCAGACCTACGGCGGGCCATAACTCGAATACTAAACGTCGCAGACATGGGTCGTAGAACAATTTTAAGCTCGTCTAATCATTCTCTATCCGATTCTGGATAGTGGTTTTTTGACCACTTTTCATCATTTGTGACACCCCGAACCTAGGGACAGCTCCCTAGCTTTTTGCAAAAAAGTGCACCGAACGGGCCGGAGAGCTCGAGTAGTCAAAAAAATTTTTTTCGCTAAAAACCCTCAAAACGTGTCAGAAACACACCCTAGATGATGAAAAGTGCAACCAGAAAGTCAACCGACAACATGCCCGGGGGTACCAATTTGCTCTACGCGTCCCTAGGTAGGGTACTTTTTCATACAAACATCAATGTGCACGGTGCACAAAGTGCGCGGAACAAAAATTGCTCGGTCAGACCTACGGCGGGCCATAACTCGAATACTAAACGTCGCAGACATGGGTCGTAGAACAATTTTAAGCTCGTCTAATCATTCTCTATCCGATTCTGGATAGTGGTTTTTTGACCACTTTTCATCATTTTGTGACACCCCGAACCTAGGGACAGCTCCCTAGCTTTTTGCAAAAAAGTGCACCGAACGGGCCGGAGAGCTCGAGTAGTCAAAAAATTTTTTTCGCTAAAAACCCTCAAAACGTGTCAGAAACACACCCTAGATGATGAAAAGTGCAACCAGAAAGTCAACCGACAACATGCCGGGGGTACCAATTTGCTCTACGCGTCCCTAGGTAGGGTACTTTTTCATACAAACATCAATGTGCACGGTGCACAAAGTGCGCGGAACAAAAATTGCTCGGTCAGACCTACGGCGGGCCATAACTCGAATACTAAACGTCGCAGACATGGGTCGTAGAACAATTTTAAGCTCGTCTAATCATTCTCTATCCGATTCTGGATAGTGGTTTTTTGACCACTTTTCATCATTTTGTGACACCCCGAACCTAGGGACAGCTCCCTAGCTTTTTGCAAAAAAGTGCACCGAACGGGCCGGAGAGCTCGAGTAGTCAAAAAAATTTTTTTCGCTAAAAACCCTCAAAACGTGTCAGAAACACACCCTAGATGATGAAAAGTGCAACCAGAAAGT
This sequence comes from Anopheles merus, assembly GCF_017562075.2. Classification (NCBI taxonomy): domain Eukaryota; kingdom Metazoa; phylum Arthropoda; class Insecta; order Diptera; family Culicidae; genus Anopheles; species Anopheles merus. The sequence goes on along the minus strand of NW_024427653.1, from coordinate 2,259 downwards.
CAACCGACAACATGCCCGGGGGTACCAATTTGCTCTACGCGTCCCTAGGTAGGGTACTTTTTCATACAAACATCAATGTGCACGGTGCACAAAGTGCGCGGAACAAAAATTGCTCGGTCAGACCTACGGCGGGCCATAACTCGAATACTAAACGTCGCAGACATGGGTCGTAGAACAATTTTAAGCTCGTCTAATCATTCTCTATCCGATTCTGGATAGTGGTTTTTTGACCACTTTTCATCATTTTGTGACACCCCGAACCTAGGGACAGCTCCCTAGCTTTTTGCAAAAAAGTGCACCGAACGGGCCGGAGAGCTCGAGTAGTCAAAAAAATTTTTTTCGCTAAAAACCCTCAAAACGTGTCAGAAACACACCCTAGATGATGAAAAGTGCAACCAGAAAGTCAACCGACAACATGCCCGGGGGTACCAATTTGCTCTACGCGTCCCTAGGTAGGGTACTTTTTCATACAAACATCAATGTGCACGGTGCACAAAGTGCGCGGAACAAAAATTGCTCGGTCAGACCTACGGCGGGCCATAACTCGAATACTAAACGTCGCAGACATGGGTCGTAGAACAATTTTAAGCTCGTCTAATCATTCTCTATCCGATTCTGGATAGTGGTTTTTTGACCACTTTTCATCATTTTGTGACACCCCGAACCTAGGGACAGCTCCCTAGCTTTTTGCAAAAAAGTGCACCGAACGGGCCGGAGAGCTCGAGTAGTCAAAAAAATTTTTTTCGCTCTAAAAACCCTCAAAACGTGTCAGAAACACACCTAGATGATGAAAAGTGCAACCAGAAAGTCAACCGACAACATGCGGGGGTAACCAATTTGCTCTACGCGTCCCTAGGTAGGGTACTTTTTCATACAAACATCAATGTGCACGGTGCACAAAGTGCGCGGAACAAAAATTGCTCGGTCAGACCTACGGCGGGCCAAACTCGAATACAAACGTCGCAGACATGGGTCGTAGAACAATTTTAAGCTCGTCTAATCATTCTCTATCCGATTCTGGATAGTGGTTTTTTGACCACTTTTCATCATTTTGTGACACCCGAACCTAGGGACAGCTCCCTAGCTTTTTGCAAAAAAGTGCACGAACGGGCCGGAGAGCTCGAGTAGTCAAAAAAATTTTTTCGCTAAAAACCCTCAAAACGTGTCAGAAACACACCCTAGATGATGAAAAGTGCAACCAGAAAGTCAACCGACAACATGCCCGGGGGTACCAATTTGCTCTACGCGTCCTAGGTAGGGTACTTTTTCATAAAACATCAATGTGCACGGTGCACAAAGTGCGCGGAACAAAAATGCTCGGTCAGACCTACGGCGGGCCATAACTCGAATACTAAACGTCGCAGACATGGGTCGTAGAAAATTTTAAGCTCGTCTAATCATTCTCTATCCGATTCTGGATAGTGGTTTTTTGACCACTTTTCATCATTTTGTGACACCCCGAACCTAGGGACAGCTCCCTAGCTTTTTGCAAAAAAGTGCACCGAACGGGCCGGAGAGCTCGAGTAGTCAAAAAATTTTTTTCGCTAAAAACCCTCAAAACGTGTCAGAAACACACCCTAGATGATGAAAAGTGCAACCAGAAAGTCAACCGACAACATGCCCGGGGGGACCAATTGCTCTACGCGTCCCTAGGTAGGGTACTTTTTCATACAAACATCAATGTGCACGGTGCACAAAGTGCGCGGAACAAAAAATTGCTCGGTCAGACCTACGGCGGGGCCATAAACTCGAATACTAAACGTCGCAGACATGGGTCGTAGAACAATTTTAAGCTCGTCTAATCATTCTCTATCCGATTCTGGATAGTGGTTTTTGACCACTTTTCATCATTTTGTGACACCCCGAACCTAGGGACAGCTCCTAGCTTTTTGCAAAAAAAAGTGCACCGAACGGGCCGGAGAGCTCGAGTAGTCAAAAAAAATTTTTTTCGCTAAAAACCCTCAAAACGTGTCAGAAACACAACCCTAGATGATGAAAAGTGCAACCAGAAAGTCAACCGACAACATGCACGGGGGTACCAATTTGCTCTACGCGTCCCTAGGTAGGGTACTTTTTCATACAAACATCAATGTGCACGGTGCACAAAGTGCGCGGAACAAAAATTGCTCGGGACCTACGGGGGCATAACTCGAATACTAAACGTCGCAGACATGGGTCGTTTAGAACAATTTAAGCTCGTCTAATCATTTCTCATCGATTCTGGATAGTGGTTTTTTGCCACTTTCATCATTTTGTGAC
>NW_024427652.1:100000-102500 GCF_017562075.2 Anopheles merus | reverse complement strand
CAAACTTGTACAAGTACAAGTGTTGTCTCTTACGAGACGTCTTGATATGCTCTCTACAAAAGCGTGCGCTAGAGTAGGTACAATTAATGCACGTCCCAGATAGTGACGATCTCTGGGAGGAAGAACCTTAAGGAACTTCCCGCACACATCAAGACTAGGGTTTGGGCGTGTCCATGCCGGCGCCGAGTACAAGTTACCGCGTTCAAAGTTTGGTAAGCAGCGCACTCGACCTCCAACACAACACGTCCCGTGTCTTGATATGCTCTCTACAAAAGCGTGCGCTAATGCAGGTACAAATTAATGTACGTCCCAGATAGTGACGATCTCTGGGAGGAAGAACCTTAAGGAACTCCCCGCACATATCAAGACTTATAGGTGAGAACGGCCAATCACCTATTTCTCTTAGTAAAACTCACAACTCATTCCTTGGGTTTGGAAGTGTCCATGTCGGTGCCGAGTACAAGTTACCGCGTTCAAAGTTTGGTAAGCAGCGCACTCGACCTCCAACATAACACTTCACGTCTTGATATGCTCTCTACAAAAGCGTGCGCCTATGTAGGTACAAATTAATGTACGTCCCAGATAGTGACGATCTCTGGGAGGAAGAACCTTAAGGAACTCCCCGCACATATCAAGAATTATAGGTAACGCTGCCAATTACCTGTTTCTCTTAGTAAAACTCACAACTCATTCCTTGGGTTTGGAAGTGTCCATGTCGGTGCCGAGTACAAGTTACCGCGTTCAAAGTTTGGTAAGCAGCGCACTCGACCTCCAACATAACCCTTCACGTCTTGATATGCTCTCTACAAAAGCGTGTGCCTATGTAGGTACAAATTAATGTACGTCCCAGATAGTGACGATCTCTGGGAGGAAGAACCTTAAGGAACTCCCCGCACATATCAAGAATTATAGGTAACGCTGCCAATTACCTGTTGCTCTTAGTAAAACTCACAACTCATTCCTTGGGTTTGGAAGTGTCCATGTCGGTGCCGAGTACAAGTTACCGCGTTCAAAGTTTGGTAAGCAGCGCACTCGACCTCCAACATAACCCTTCACGTCTTGATATGCTCTCTACAAAAGCGTGCGCCTATGTAGGTACAAATTAATGTACGTCCCAGATAGTGACGATCTCTGGGAGGAAGAACCTTAAGGAACTCCCCGCACATATCAAGAATTATAGGTAACGCTGCCAATTACCTATTTCTCTTAGTAAAACTCACAACTCATTCCTTGGGTTTGGAAGTGTCCATGTCGGTGCCGAGTACAAGTTACCGCGTTCAAAGTTTGGTAAGCAGCGCACTCGACCTCCAACATAACCCTTCACGTCTTGATATGCTCTCTACAAAAGCGTGTGCCTATGTAGGTACAATTAATGTACGTCCCAGATAGTGACGATCTCTGGGAGGAAGAACCTTAAGGAACTCCCCGCACATATCAAGAATTATAGGTAACGCTGCCAATTACCTGTTTCTCTTAGTAAAACTCACAACTCATTCCTTGGGTTTGGAAGTGTCCATGTCGGTGCCGAGTACAAGTTACCGCGTTCAAAGTTTGGTAAGCAGCGCACTCAACCTCCAACATAACCCTTCACGTCTTGATATGCTCTCTACAAAAGCGTGTGCCTATGTAGGTACAAATTAATGTACGTCCCAGATAGTGACGATCTCTGGGAGGAAGAACCTTAAGGAACTCCCCGCACATATCAAGAATTATAGGTAACGCTGCCAATTACCTGTTTCTCTTAGTAAAACTCACAACTTCCTTGGGTTTGGAAGTGTCCATGTCGGTGCCGAGTACAAGTTACCGCGTTCAAAGTTTGGTAAGCAGCGCACTCAACCTCCAACATAACCCTTCACGTCTTGATATGCTCTCTACAAAAGCGTGCGCTAATGCAGGTACAAATTAATGTACGTCCCAGATAGTGACGATCTCTGGGAGGAAGAACCTTAAGGAACTCCCCGCACATATCAAGACTTATAGGTAAACGGCCAATCACCTATTTCTCTTAGTAAAACTCACAACTCATTCCTTGGGTTTGGAAGTGTCCATGTCGGTGCCGAGTACAAGTTACCGCGTTCAAAGTTTGGTAAGCAGCGCACTCAACCTCCAACATAACCCTTCACGTCTTGATATGCTCTCTACAAAAGCGTGCGCTATGTAGGTACAAATTAATGTACGTCCCAGATAGTGACGATCTCTGGGAGGAAGAACCTTAAGGAACTCCCCGCACATATCAAGACTTATAGGTAACGCTGCCAATTACCTGTTTCTCTTAGTAAAACTCACAACTCATTCCTTGGGTTTGGAAGTGTCCATGTCGGTGCCGAGTACAAGTTACCGCGTTCAAAGTTTGGTAAGCAGCGCACTCGACCTCCAACATAACCCTTCACGTCTTGATATGCTCTCTACAAAAGCGTGTGCTATGTAGGTACAAATTAATGTACGTCCCAGATAGTGACGATCTCTGGGAGGAAGAACCTTAAGGAACTCCCCGCACATA
>NW_024427652.1:30000-95000 GCF_017562075.2 Anopheles merus | reverse complement strand
GAACTTGCAACTTGCACCCCAACTTGTTACATCTGGTCGAACGGGTGCGCACGACGGGACACATTGCACGGTTCAGCGATCTCTCTGCACTAGTGGAAGAACTCCACCGTGATACGGGAGACTTTGCTACAGCGGCTTCTCTGCACTGCTGGGCTACCACCTTGTGACGGGAGACATTGCTAGCGGTCACTCTGCACTAGTGGAAGAACTCCACCGTGATACGGGAGACATTGCTAACGGTCACTCTGCACAGGTGCCAATACCACCTCGTGACGGGAAACATTGCTGAAAGCGGCTTCTCTGCACTGCTGGGCTACCACCTTGTGACGGGAGACATTGCTAGCGGTCACTCTGCACTAGTGGAAGAACTCCACCGTGATACGGGAGACATTGCTAACGGTCACTCTGCACAGGTGCCAATACCACCTCGTGACGGGAAACATTGCTTTAAACCGAACGGCATCTCTGCGCGCATACACCCCAACAACACTAGACGAACATTGTCTTTGGCTACTCCGATCGGTATACATGATTATGACGGATACATTGAATGGCTATAGTGGGTTGGGTTGAAATTACCGCGGCTGCATTTTTGTTAAAACTGTAAACCGTACGGTGTCCTTCTAACAGGCGGATACCTTTGTACGGCTACAGAGTTGAATTACCCGGCTGCGTTTTGACCACTATAGTCCAATCGGTACTCTGCACTCTCATGTATACTAATGTTTCACTTGGATACACCCCACTGTTTTGTCCTACGGGCGTGTAAGCTCTCCACGACGGGATGCATTGATTGGTTCAGCGATCTTTCTGCACTTCGTGGATCTACTCCTTCGATGTGTCGGGAAACATTGCTAGCGGTCACTCTGCACTAGTGGAAGAACTCCACCGTGATACGGGAGACATTGCTAACGGTTACTCTGCACCTCGTCGAGTTACCACCGTGTGTCGGAAGACTTTGCTCCTGAGTCTCTCTGCACTGCGTAAGCTACCGCCGTGTGTCGGGAAGCATTGCTAGCGGTCACTCTGCACTAGTGGAATGATACCACCGTGATACGGGAGACATTGCTAACGGCTACTCTGCACTTCGCGGACCTGCTTACTCTGTGACGGGAGACTTGCTAGCGGCTTCTCTGCACTACTGGGCTACCACCTTGTGACGGGAGACATTGCTAGCGGTCACTCTGCACTAGTGGTAGAACACCACCGTGATACGGGAGACATTGCTAACGGTCACTCTGCACAGGTGCCAATACCACCTTGTGACGGGAAACATTGCTAGAAACCGATCGGCATCTCTGCGCGATTACTTGAACACACCCCCAACTTAGTCAACTGTTAAACTTTTTCGTAATCACGGCGGGACACATTGCTCGAGCTCTAACGGACCTCTGCACGCATGAAACATGGTGGCGGGAATCATTGCTAGAACCGAACGGCGCCTCTGCGCGATGTACAAGCTCAACAGGAACCTCGTATCGGCTGCCGAGCCGGAGCTCGAACAACTTGGACTATCACCTCTAATTATATCAACTCACACCTCCCCCGAGGGTTCCGCAGAATTGCTTCTGGGTCCCCTTATCGTTAATTGCGATTCGTGTTTGCATTACACTACATTGAGCTATTCCAACTTGTTTATCCGCATGGCGAACATTTGCTGCATAGAACATTTAAGTTCCACTTTGCTCTCCCCTACGTGGGTCTGAGCTTCGCTCTCAGGGAAAGTTATGCCACATTTGGTAAGGGAAACCCGGTTTCATCACGCTATTTTACCTGCACCATGACCCCAGACACATTTGTTCAATGGATTAGATCCAAGGAACGCCGACAAACCATGCACCACTACCCTTAATAGCTCATCGAGCTTAGCGTGAATCCTTCGAGTTTCCCTAAAAAGTTCGATTGGTCTTGCAGTGTTTAAAGACAACGAAGCTTAGTTTCAAGCATGCATTTAATATACGCTTACGAAAACCTCTTAAACTGTTACGACTTTTATGCTTGAAACCATCACGACGAAGTCTTAGGGTCCGTAGACCCGTGATGTACCGCTCCAGGGAGCTTTTTGAAAGGTTGGGTAGGTCCTTTCAGGGTCCGTAGACCCTCTACGCTGCCAGTTCTCAGCGTAAGAGTACAGCAAACTAGCCAGCTACTGTCTCTTCATGGGTCCGAAGACCCAAAAATATATTTGCTACTGACCACCTTAAGCGATGCTGGGGTGTCTGTAATTTTCGAGATTTTGTCCCCGGGACACCTAGTCCGGGGCATAAGCCGTGTACTACAAGGCCTAATTTTACTCTAATATACGCATATCAACTCGAAATCATAGGTTAAGATCATCGGCAGACACCACCAGACACCACTTTTGCTTCATAAGTTCGGACTATGGTCATACGACGAACTAAATCGGGGAGGGGACGTATGACCCAAATGGGGGCCGAAATGACCCACCGACACCTCAAACCATGCTCCTACGACAAAATAGAGGTAAAAACTACGATTTGGTGAAATTTTCATTTTTGACCTCGGAGCAAGGTACCCTCCCTATAGTAGGCAATGAACAAATGATCATGTTCCCAGGAGGGCAAAAGTTGGGAACTCGAGAGGAAAGCGCTAATGGCGCGCCTTACCTAGGGGCCCGTAGAGTAAAAAGGGTACCCCCAAAAAAGTTGTTGTTTGACGTTCTGGTTTCACTTTTCATCATCTAAAATGCGTTTTCTACACGTTTTCAGTGATTTTGGCGAAAAAAAATTTTTTGACTACTCGAGCTCTCCGGCCCGTTCGGTGACCATTTTTTGACAAAAGCTAGGGAGCTGCCCCTAGGTTTGGGGTGTCACAAAATTTTGAAAAGTGGTCAAAAAACCACTATCCAGAATCGGATAGAGAATGATTAGACGAGCTTAAAATTGTTCTACGACCCATGTCTGCGACGTTTAGTTTTCGAGTTATGGCCCGCCGTAGGTCTGACCGAGATTTTTGCGCACTTTGTGCACGTTGATGTTTGTATGAAAAAGTACCCTACCTAGGGACGCGTAGAGCAAATTGGTACCCCCGGGCATGTTGTCGGTTGACTTTCTGGTTGCACTTTTCATCATCTAGGGTGTGTTTCTGACACGTTTTGAGGGTTTTTAGCGAAAAAAATTTTTTTGACTACTCGAGCTCTCCGGCCCGTTCGGTGCACTTTTTTGCAAAAAGCTAGGGAGCTGTCCCTAGGTTCGGGGTGTCACAAAATGATGAAAAGTGGTCAAAAAACCACTATCCAGAATCGGATAGAGAATGATTAGACGAGCTTAAAATTGTTCTACGACCCATGTCTGCGACGTTTAGTATTCGAGTTATGGCCCGCCGTAGGTCTGACCGAGCAATTTTTGTTCCGCGCACTTTGTGCACCGTGCACATTGATGTTTGTATGAAAAAGTACCCTACCTAGGGACGCGTAGAGCAAATTGGTACCCCCGGGCATGTTGTCGGTTGACTTTCTGGTTGCACTTTTCATCATCTAGGGTGTGTTTCTGACACGTTTTGAGGGTTTTTAGCGAAAAAAATTTTTTTGACTACTCGAGCTCTCCGGCCCGTTCGGTGCACTTTTTTGCAAAAAGCTAGGGAGCTGTCCCTAGGTTCGGGGTGTCACAAAATGATGAAAAGTGGTCAAAAAACCACTATCCAGAATCGGATAGAGAATGATTAGACGAGCTTAAAATTGTTCTACGACCCATGTCTGCGACGTTTAGTATTCGAGTTATGGCCCGCCGTAGGTCTGACCGAGCAATTTTTGTTCCGCGCACTTTGTGCACCGTGCACATTGATGTTTGTATGAAAAAGTACCCTACCTAGGGACGCGTAGAGCAAATTGGTACCCCCGGGCATGTTGTCGGTTGACTTTCTGGTTGCACTTTTCATCATCTAGGGTGTGTTTCTGACACGTTTTGAGGGTTTTTAGCGAAAAAAATTTTTTTGACTACTCGAGCTCTCCGGCCCGTTCGGTGCACTTTTTTGCAAAAAGCTAGGGAGCTGTCCCTAGGTTCGGGGTGTCACAAAATGATGAAAAGTGGTCAAAAAACCACTATCCAGAATCGGATAGAGAATGATTAGACGAGCTTAAAATTGTTCTACGACCCATGTCTGCGACGTTTAGTATTCGAGTTATGGCCCGCCGTAGGTCTGACCGAGCAATTTTTGTTCCGCGCACTTTGTGCACCGTGCACATTGATGTTTGTATGAAAAAGTACCCTACCTAGGGACGCGTAGAGCAAATTGGTACCCCCGGGCATGTTGTCGGTTGACTTTCTGGTTGCACTTTTCATCATCTAGGGTGTGTTTCTGACACGTTTTGAGGGTTTTTAGCGAAAAAAAATTTTTTGACTACTCGAGCTCTCCGGCCCGTTCGGTGCACTTTTTTGCAAAAAGCTAGGGAGCTGTCCCTAGGTTCGGGGTGTCACAAAATGATGAAAAGTGGTCAAAAACCACTATCCAGAATCGGATAGAGAATGATTAGACGAGCTTAAAATTGTTCTACGACCCATGTCTGCGACGTTTAGTATTCGAGTTATGGCCCGCCGTAGGTCTGACCGAGCAATTTTTGTTCCGCGCACTTTGTGCACCGTGCACATTGATGTTTGTATGAAAAAGTACCCTACCTAGGGACGCGTAGAGCAAATTGGTACCCCCGGGCATGTTGTCGGTTGACTTTCTGGTTGCACTTTTCATCATCTAGGGTGTGTTTCTGACACGTTTTGAGGGTTTTTAGCGAAAAAAATTTTTTTGACTACTCGAGCTCTCCGGCCCGTTCGGTGCACTTTTTTGCAAAAAGCTAGGGAGCTGTCCCTAGGTTCGGGGTGTCACAAAATGATGAAAAGTGGTCAAAAAACCACTATCCAGAATCGGATAGAGAATGATTAGACGAGCTTAAAATTGTTCTACGACCCATGTCTGCGACGTTTAGTATTCGAGTTATGGCCCGCCGTAGGTCTGACCGAGCAATTTTTGTTCCACGCACTTTGTGCACCGTGCACATTGATGTTTGTATGAAAAAGTACCCTACCTAGGGACGCGTAGAGCAAATTGGTACCCCCGGGCATGTTGTCGGTTGACTTTCTGGTTGCACTTTTCATCATCTAGGGTGTTTTTCTGACACGTTTTGAGGGTTTTTAGCGAAAAAAATTTTTTTGACTACTCGAGCTCTCCGGCCCGTTCGGTGCACTTTTTTGCAAAAAGCTAGGGAGCTGTCCCTAGGTTCGGGGTGTCACAAAATGATGAAAAGTGGTCAAAAAACCACTATCCAGAATCGGATAGAGAATGATTAGACGAGCTTAAAATTGTTCTACGACCCATGTCTGCGACGTTTAGTATTCGAGTTATGGCCCGCCGTAGGTCTGACCGAGCAATTTTTGTTCCGCGCACTTTGTGCACCGTGCACATTGATGTTTGTATGAAAAAGTACCCTACCTAGGGACGCGTAGAGCAAATTGGTACCCCCGGGCATGTTGTCGGTTGACTTTCTGGTTGCACTTTTCATCATCTAGGGTGTGTTTTCTGACACGTTTTGAGGGTTTTTAGCGAAAAAATTTTTTTGACTACTCGAGCTCTCCGGCCCGTTCGGTGCACTTTTTTGCAAAAAGCTAGGGAGCTGTCCCTAGGTTCGGGGTGTCACAAAATGATGAAAAGTGGTCAAAAAACCACTATCCAGAATCGGATAGAGAATGATTAGACGAGCTTAAAATTGTTCTACGACCCATGTCTGCGACGTTTAGTATTCGAGTTATGGCCCGCCGTAGTCTGACCGAGCAATTTTGTACTGAAATGTATGGCGGATATTATTACTCAAAAACATTGCCTTGTATCGTGTCCTACTTGGTCGGCACGGTAAGTATCGACTATAACAAGATTAAATGGATTGAGTGATAACATTTTAAGCCCATTTCCTAAGCCGTGCACCAAAATTGTGTACCGATCAGGGAAAGTACACTACGTACGCGTTCATGGATGTCCATGTTGGTACAAGTTGCCGGTCAGGATAGTCCGTGCACCAAAATTGTGTACCGATCAGGGAAAGTACAACACGGAGGGCGCAGCCCGAGCGTACGCGTTCATGGATGTCTATACTTCTAACATCCATATTCTTCATTAGAAAAGCATTAGAAAGATATCTATACTTCTAACATCCAGATTCTTGCATTAGAAAAGCATTAGAAAGATATCTATACTTCTAACATCCATATTCTTCATTAGAAAAGCATTAGAAGAAATCTATACTTCTAACATCCATATTCTTCATTAGAAAAGCATTAGAAAGATATCTATACTTCTAACATCCATATTCTTCATTAGAAAAGCATTAGAAAGATATCTATACTTCTAACATCCAGATTATTGCATTAGAAAAGCATTAGAAAGATATCTATACTTCTAACATCCCTATTCTTCATTAGAAAAGCATTAGAAAGATATCTATACTTCTAACATCCAGATTCTTCATTAGAAAAGCATTAGAAAGATATCTATACTTCTAACATCCATATTCTTCATTAGAAAAGCATTAGAGATATCTATACTTCTAACATCCAGATTCTTGCATTAGAAAAGCATTAGAAAGTTATCTATACTTCTAACATCCATATTCTTCATTAGAAAGCATTAGAAGATATCTATACCTCTAACATCCATTTATTCGTCATTAGAAATGCATTAGAAAGATATCTATACTTCTAACATCCAGATTATTGCATTAGAAAAGCATTAGAAAGATATCTATACTTCCAACATCCATATTTTTCATTAGAAAAGCATTAGAAAGATATCTATACTTCTAACATCCATATTCTTCATTAGAAAAGCATTAGGAAGATATCTATACTTCTAACATCCATATTCTTCATTAGAAAAGCATTAGAAAGATATCTATACTTCTAACATCCAGATTATTCATTAGAAAAGCATAAGGATATCTATACTTCTAACATCCATATTCTTCATTAGGAAAGCATTAGAAAGATATCTATACTTCTAACATCCATATTCTTCATTAAAAGCATTAGAAAGATATCTATACTTCTAACATCCAGATTCTTGCATTAGAAAAGCATTAGAAAGATATCTATACTTCTTACATCCAGATTCTTCTTTAGAAAAGCATTAGAAGATATCTTTACTTCTAACATCCATATTCTTGCATTAGAAAAGCATTAGAAAGATATCTATACTTCTAACATCCATATTCTTCATTAGAAAAGCATTAGAAAGATATCTATACTTCTAACATCCAGATTCTTGCATTAGAAAAGCATTAGAAAGATATCTATACTTCTAACATCCAGATTCTTCATTAGAAAAGCATTAGAAAGATATCTATACTTCTAACATCCATATTCTTCATTAGAAAAGCATTAGAAAGATATCTATACTTCTAACATCCATATTCTTCATTAGAAAAGCATTAGAAAGATATCTATACTTCTAACATCCAGATTCTTCATTAGAAAAGCATTAGAAAGATATCTATACTTCTAACATCCAGATTCTTCATTAGAAAAGCATTAGAAAGATATCTATACTTCTAACATCCAGATTCTTCATTAGAAAAGCATTAGAAAGATATCTATACTTCTAACATCCATATTCTTCATTAGAAAAGCATTAGAAAGATATCTATACTTCTAACATCCAGATTCTTCATTAGAAAAGCATTAGAAAGATATCTATACTTCTAACATCCATATTCTTGCATTAGAAAAGCATTAGAAAGATATCTATACTTCTAACATCCATATTCTTCATTAGAAAAGCATTAGAAAGATATCTATACTTCTAACATCCATATTCTTCATTAGAAAGCATTAGAAAGATATCTATACTTCTAACATCCATATTCTTCATTAGAAAAGCATTAGAAAGATATCTATACTTCTAACATCCATATTCTTCATTAGAAAAGCATTAGAAAGATATCTATACTTCTAACATCCAGATTCTTCATTAGAAAAGCATTAGAAAGATATATATACTTCTAACATCCATATTCTTCATTATAAAAGCATTAGAAATATATCTATACTTCTAACATCCAGATTCTTGCATTAGAAAAGCATTAGAAAGATATCTATACTTCTAACATCCATATTCTTCATTAGATAGCATAGAAAGATATCTATACTTCTAACATCCAGATTCTTCATTAGAAAAGCATTAGAAAGATATCTATACTTCTAACATCCAGATTCTTCATTAAAAAAGCATTAGAAAGATATCTATACTTCTAACATCCATATTCTTCATTAGAAAAGCATTAGAAAGATATCTATACTTCTAACATCCAGATTCTTCATTAGAAAGCATTAGAAAGATATCTATACTTCTAACATCCATATTCTTCATTAGAAAAGCATTAGAAAGATATCTATATATACTTCTAACATCCATATTCTTCATTAGAAAAGCATTAGAAAGATATCTATACTTCTAACATCCATATTCTTCATTAGAAAAGCATTAGAAAGATATCTATACTTCTAACATCCAGAGCGTACGCGTTCATGGATGTCCATGTTGGTACAAGTTGCCGGTCAGGATAGCCGTGCACCAAAATTGTGTACCGATCAGGGAAAGTACACACGGAGGGCGCAGCCCAGCGTACGCGTTCATGGATGTCTATACTTCTAACATCCATATTCTTCATTAGAAAAGCATTAGAAAGATACCTATACTTCTAACATCCAGATTCTTCATTAGAAAAGCATTAGAAAGATATCTATACTTCTAACATCCATATTCTTCATTAGAAAAGCATTAGAAAGAAATCTATACTTCTAACATCCATATTCTTCATTAGAAAAGCATTAGAAAGATATCTATACTTCTAACATCCATATTCTTCATTAGAAAAGCATTAGAAAGATATCTATACTTCTAACATCCAGATTCTTCATTAGAAAAGCATTAGAAAGATATCTATACTTCTAACATCCATATTCTTCATTAGAAAAGCATTAGAAAGATTCTATACTTCTAACATCCAGATTCTTGCATTAGAAAAGCATTAGAAAGATATCTATACTTCTAACATCCATATTCTTCATTAGAAAAGCATTAGAAAGATATTTATACTTCTAACATCCATATTCTTCATTAGAAAAGCATTAGAAAGATATCTATACTTCTAACATCCATATTCTTGCATTAGAAAAGCATTAGAAAGATATCTATACTTCTAACATCCATATTCTTCATTAAAAAAGCATTAGAAAGATATCTATACTTCTAACATCCATATTCTTCATTAGAAAAGCATTAGAAAGATATCTATACTTCTAACATCCAGATTCTTCATTAGAAAAGCATTAGAAAGATATCTATACTTCTAACATCCAGATTCTTCATTAGAAAAGCATTAGAATATATATACTTCTAACATCCTATTCTTCATTATAAAAGCATTAGAAATATATCTATACTTCTAACATCCAGATTCTTGCATTAGAAAAGCATTAGAAAGATATCTATACTTCTAACATCCATTTCTTCATTAGAAAAGCATAGAAAGATATCTATACTTCTAACATCCAGATTCTTCATTAGAAAAGCATTAGAAAGATATCTATACTTCTAACATCCATATTCTTCATTAGAAAAGCATTAGAAAGATATCTATACTTCTAACATCCATATTCTTCATTAGAATAGCATAGAAAGATATCTATACTTCTAACATCCAGATTCTTGCATTAGAAAAGCATTAGAAAGATATCTTTACTTCTAACATCCATATTCTTCATTAGAAAAGCATAGAAAGATATCTATACTTCTAACATCCATATTCTTCATTAGAAAAGCATTAGAAAGATATCTATACTTCTAACATCCAGATTCTTCATTAGAAAAGCATTAGAAAGATATCTATACTTTCTAACATCCATATTCTTCATTAGAAAAGCATTAGAAAGATATATATATATACTTCTAACATCCATATTCTTCATTAGAAAAGCATTAGAAAGATATCTATACTTCTAACATCCATATTCTTCATTAGAAAAGCATTAGAAAGATATCTATACTTCTAACATCCATATTCTTCATTAGAAAAGCATTAGAAAGATATCTATACTTCTAACATCCAGATTCTTCATTAGAAAAGCATTAGAAAGATATCTATACTTCTAACATCCATATTCTTCATTAGAAAAGCATTAGAAAGATATCTATACTTCTAACATCCATATTCTTCATTAGAAAAGCATTAGAAAGATATCTATACTTAACATCCATATTCTTCATTAGAAAAGCATTAGAAAGATATCTATACTTCTAACATCCAGATTCTTCATTAGAAAAGCATTAGAAAGATATCTATACTTCTAACATCCAGATTCTTCATTAGAAAAGCATTAGAAAGATATCTATACTTCTAACATCCATATTCTTCATTAGAAAAGCATTAGAAAGATATCTATACTTCTAACATCCATATTCTTCATTAGAAAAGCATTAGAAAGATATCTATACTTCTAACATCCATATTCTTCATTAGAAAAGCATTAGAAAGATATCTATACTTCTAACATCCATTCTTCATTAGAAAAGCATTAGAAAGATATCTATACTTCTAACATCCAGATTCTTCATTAGAAAAGCATTAGAAAGATATCTATACTTCTAACATCCATATTCTTCATTAGAAAAGCATTAGAAAGATATCTATACTTCTAACATCCAGATCTTCATTATAAAAGCATTAGAAAGATATCTATACTTCTAACATCCCGATTCTTCATTAGAAAAGCATTAGAAAGATATCTATACTTCTAACATCCATATTCTTCATTAGAAAAGCATTAGAAAGATATCTATACTTCTAACATCCATATTCTTCATTAGAAAAGCATTAGAAAGATATCTATACTTCTAACATCCATATTATTCATTAGAAAAGCATTAGAAAGATATCTATACTTCTAACATCCATATTCTTCATTAGAAAAGCATTAGAAAGATATCTATACTTCTAACATCCATATTCTTCATTAGAAAAGCATTAGAAAGATATCTATACTTCTAACATCCAGATTCTTGCATTAGAAAAGCATTAGAAAGATATCTATACTTCTAACATCCATATTCTTCATTAGAAAAGCATTAGAAAGATATCTATACTTCTAACATCCATATTCTTCATTAGAAAAGCATTAGAAAGATATCTATACTTCTAACATCCATATTCTTCATTAGAAAAGCATTAGAAAGATATCTATACTTCTAACATCCATATTCTTCATTAGAAAAGCATTAGAAAGATATATATACTTCTAACATCCATATTCTTCATTAGAAAAGCATTAGAAAGATATCTATACTTCTAACATCCAGATTCTTCATTAGAAAAGCATTAGAAAGATATCTATACTTCTAACATCCATATTCTTCATTAGAAAAGCATAGAAAGATATCTATACTTCTAACATCCAGATTCTTGCATTAGAAAAGCATTAGAAAGATATCTATACTTCTAACATCCATATTCTTCATTAGAAAAGCATTAGAAAGATATCTATACTTCTAACATCCATATTCTTCATTAGAAAAGCATTAGAAAGATATCTATACTTCTAACATCCAGATTCTTCATTAGAAAAGCATTAGAAAGATATCTATACTTCTAACATCCATATTCTTCATTAGAAAAGCATTAGAAAGATATCTATACTTCTAACATCCATATTCTTCATTAGAAAAGCATTAGAAAGATATCTATACTTCTAACATCCAATTCTTCATTAGAAAAGCATTAGAAAGATATCTATACTTCTAACATCCATATTCTTCATTAGAAAAGCATTAGAAAGATATCTATACTTCTAACATCCATATTCTTCATTAGAAAGCATTAGAAAGATATCTATACTTCTAACATCCATATTCTTCATTAGAAAAGCATTAGAAATATCTATACTTCTAACATCCATATTCTTCATTAGAAAAGCATTAGAAAGATATCTATACTTCTAACATCCATTCTTCATTAGAAAAGCATTAGAAAGATATCTATACTTCTAACATCCATATTCTCATTAGAAAAGCATTAGAAAGATATCTATACTTCTAACATCCATATCTTCATTAGAAAAGCATTAGAAAGATATCTATACTTCTAACATCCATATTCTTCATTAGAAAAGCATTAGAAAGATATCTATACTTCTAACATCCAGATTCTTCATTAGAAAAGCATTAGAAAGATATCTATACTTCTAACATCCATATTCTTCATTAGAAAAGCATTAGAAAGATATCTATACTTCTAACATCCAGATTCTTCATTAGAAAAGCATTAGAAAGATATCTATACTTCTTACATCCATATTCTTCATTAGAAAAGCATTAGAAAGATATCTATACTTCTAACATCCATATTCTTCATTAGAAAAGCATTAGAAAGATATCTATACTTCTAACATCCGATTCTTCATTAGAAAGCATTAGAAAGATATCTATACTTCTAACATCCATATTCTTCATTAGAAAAGCATTAGAAAGATATCTATACTTCTAACATCCATATTCTTCATTAGAAAAGCATTAGAAAGATATCTATACTTCTAACATCCAGATTCTTCATTAGAAAAGCATTAGAAAGATATCTATACTTCTAACATCCATATTCTTCATTAAAAAGCATTAGAAAGATATCTATACTTCTAACATCCATATTCTTCATTAGAAAAGCATTAGAAAGATATCTATACTTCTAACATCCATATTCTTCATTAGAAAAGCATTAGAAAGATATCTATACTTCTAACATCCAGATTCTTCATTAGAAAAGCATTAGAAAGATATCTATACTTCTAACATCCATATTCTTCATTAGAAAAGCATTAGAAAGATATCTATACTTCTAACATCCAGATTCTTCATTAGAAAAGCATTAGAAAGATATCTATACTTCTAACATCCATATTCTTCATTAGAAAAGCATTAGAAAGATATCTATACTTCTAACATCCAGATTCTTCATTAGAAAAGCATTAGAAAGATATCTATACTTCTAACATCCAGATTCTTCATTAGAAAAGCATTAGAAAGATATCTATACTTCTAACATCCATATTCTTCATTAGAAAAGCATTAGAAAGATATCTATACTTCTAACATCCATATTCTTCATTAGAAAGCATTAGAAAGATATCTATACTTCTAACATCCATATTCTTCATTAGAAAAGCATTAGAAAGATATCTATACTTCTAACATCCATATTCTTCATTAGAAAAGCATTAGAAAGATATCTATACTTCTAACATCCATATTCTTCATTAGAAAAGCATTAGAAAGATATCTATACTTCTAACATCCATTCTTCATTAGAAAAGCATTAGAAAGATATCTATACTTCTAACATCCATATTCTTCATTAGAAAAGCATTAGAAAGATATCTATACTTCTAACATCCATATTCTTCATTAGAAAAGCATTAGAAAGATATCTATACTTCTAACATCCATATTCTTCATTAGAAAAGCATTAGAAAGATATCTATACTTCTAACATCCATATTCTTCATTAGAAAAGCATTAGAAAGATATCTATACTTCTAACATCCATATTCTTCATTAGAAAAGCATTAGAAAGATATCTATACTTCTAACATCCAGATTCTTCATTAGAAAAGCATTAGAAAGATATCTATACTTCTAACATCCATATTCTTCATTAGAAAAGCATTAGAAAGATATCTATACTTCTAACATCCATATTCTTCATTAGAAAAGCATTAGAAAGATATCTATACTTCTAACATCCAGATTCTTCATTAGAAAAGCATTAGAAAGATATCTATACTTCCAACATCCATATTCTTCATTAGAAAAGCATTAGAAAGATATCTATACTTCTAACATCCAGATTCTTCATTAGAAAAGCATTAGAAAGATATCTATACTTCTTACATCCATATTCTTCATTAGAAAAGCATTAGAAAGATCTATACTTCTAACATCCAGATTCTTCATTAGAAAAGCATTAGAAAGATATCTATACTTCTAACATCCATATTCTTCATTAGAAAAGCATTAGAAAGATATCTATACTTCTAACATCCATATTCTTCATTAGAAAAGCATTAGAAAGATATCTATACTTCTAACATCCAGATTTTCATTAGAAAAGCATTAGAAAGATATCTATACTTCTAACATCCATATTCTTCATTAGAAAAGCATTAGAAAGATATCTATACTCTTAACATCCAGCGTACGCGTCATGGATGTCCATTTGGTAACGTTGCCGTCAGATAGCCGGCACCAAAATTGTGTACCGATCAGAAAAGTACACACGGAGGGCGCGCCCGAGCGTACGCGTTCATGGATGTCCATGTTGGTACACATGCACCAAATTGTGTACCGATCAGGGAATTACACTACGTACGCGTTCATGGATGTCCTGTTGGTACAAGTTGCCGTCAATAGCCGTGCACCAAAATTGTGTACCGATCATGGAAAGTACCACACGGAGGGCGCAGCCCGAGCGTACGCGTTCATGGATCCATGTTTGTAACACATGCCCACCAAATTGTGTACCGATCAGGGAAGTACACTACGTACGCGTTCATGGATGTCCATGTTGGTACAAGTTGCCGGTGGATAGCCGTGCACCAAAATTAGGTACCGATCATGGAAAGTACAACACGGAGGGCGCAGCCCGAGCGTAGCGTTATGGATATCTATACTTCTAACATCCAGATTCTTCATTAGAAAGCATTAGAAAGATATCTATACTTCTAACATCCATATTCTTCATTAGAAAAGCATTAGAAAGATATCTATACTTCTAACATCCATATTCTTCATTAGAAAAGCATTAGAAAGATATCTATACTTCTAACATCCATATTCTTCATTAGAAAAGCATTAGAAAGATATCTATACTTCTAACATCCAGATTATTCATTAGAAAAGCATTAGAAAGATATCTATACTTCTAACATCCATATTCTTCATTAGAAAAGCATTAGAAAGATATCTATACTTCTAACATCCAGATTCTTCATTAGAAAAGCATTAGAAAGATATCTATACTTCTAACATCCATATTCTTCATTAGAAAAGCATTAGAAAGATATCTATACTTCTAACATCCAGATTCTTCATTAGAAAAGCATTAGAAAGATATCTATACTTCTAACATCCATATTCTTCATTAGAAAAGCATTAGAAAGATATCTATACCTCTAACATCCATATTCTTCATTAGAAAAGCATTAGAAAGATATCTATACTTCTAACATCCAGATTATTCATTAGAAAAGCATTAGAAAGATATCTATACTTCTAACATCCATATTCTTCATTAGAAAAGCATTAGAAAGATATCTATACTTCTAACATCCAGATTCTTCATTAGAAAAGCATTAGAAAGATATCTATACTTCTAACATCCATATTCTTCATTAGAAAAGCATTAGAAAGATATCTATACTTCTAACATCCATATTCTTCATTAGAAAAGCATTAGAAAGATATCTATACTTCTAACATCCATATTCTTCATTAGAAAAGCATTAGAAAGATATCTATACTTCTAACATCCATATTCTTCATTAGAAAAGCATTAGAAAGATATCTATACTTCTAACATCCATATTCTTCATTAGAAAAGCATTAGAAAGATATCTATACTTCTAACATCCATATTCTTCATTAGAAAAGCATTAGAAAGATATCTATACTTCTAACATCCATATTCTTCATTAGAAAAGCATTAGAAGATATCTATACTTCTAACATCCATATTCTTCATTAGAAAAGCATTAGAAAGATATCTATACTTCTAACATCCATTCTTCATTAGAAAAGCATTAGAAAGATATCTATACTTCTAACATCCATATTCTTCATTAGAAAAGCATTAGAAAGATATCTATACTTCTAACATCCATATTCTTCATTAGAAAAGCATTAGAAAGATATCTATACTTCTAACATCCATATTCTTCATTAGAAAAGCATTAGAAAGATATCTATACTTCTAACATCCAGATTCTTCATTAGAAAAGCATTAGAAAGATATCTATACTTCTAACATCCATATTCTTCATTAGAAAAGCATTAGAAAGATATCTATACTTCTAACATCCATTCTTCATTAGAAAAGCATTAGAAAGATATCTATACTTCTAACATCCAGATTCTTGCATTAGAAAAGCATTAGAAAGATATCTATACTTCTAACATCCATATTCTTCATTAGAAAAGCATTAGAAAGATATCTATACTTCTAACATCCATATTCTTCATTAGAAAAGCATTAGAAAGATATCTATACTTCTAACATCCATATTCTTCATTAGAAAAGCATTAGGAAGATATCTATACTTCTAACATCCATATTCTTCATTAGAAAAGCATTAGAAAGATATCTATACTTCTAACATCCATATTCTTCATTAGAAAAGCATTAGAAAGATATCTATACTTCTAACATCCATATTCTTCATTAGAAAGCATTAGAAAGATATCTATACTTCTTACATCCATATTCTTCATTAGAAAAGCATTAGAAAGATATCTATACTTCTAACATCCAGATTCTTCATTAGAAAAGCATTAGAAAGATATCTATACTTCTAACATCCAGATTCTTCATTAGAAAAGCATTAGAAAGATATCTATACTTCTAACATCCATATTCTTCATTAGAAAAGCATTAGAAAGATATCTATACTTCTAACATCCATATTCTTCATTAGAAAAGCATTAGAAAGATATCTATACTTCTAACATCCAGATTCTTGCATTAGAAAAGCATTAGAAAGATATCTATACTTCTAACATCCAGATTCTTCATTAGAAAAGCATTAGAAAGATATCTATACTTCTAACATCCATATTCTTCATTAGAAAAGCATTAGAAAGATATCTATACTTCTAACATCCATATTCTTCATTAGAAAAGCATTAGAAAGATATCTATACTTCTAACATCCAGATTCTTCATTAGAAAAGCATTAGAAAGATATCTATACTTCTAACATCCATATTCTTCATTAGAAAAGCATTAGAAAGATATCTATACTTCTAACATCCATATTCTTCATTAGAAAAGCATTAGAAAGATATATACTTCTAACATCCATATTCTTCATTAGAAAAGCATTAGAAAGATATCTATACTTCTAACATCCATATTCTTCATTAGAAAAGCATTAGAAAGATATCTATACTTCTAACATCCATATTCTTCATTAGAAAAGCATTAGAAAGATATCTATACTTCTAACATCCATATTCTTAATTAGAAAAGCATTAGAAAGATATCTATACTTCTAACATCCAGATTCTTGCATTAGAAAAGCATTAGAAAGATATCTATACTTTTAAAATCCATATTCTCTATTAGAAAAGCATTAGAAAGATATCTATACTTCTAACATCCATATTCTTCATTAGAAAAGCATTAGAAAGATATCTATACTTCTAACATCCATATTCTTCATTAGAAAAGCATTAGAAAGATATCTATACTTCTAACATCCATATTCTTCATTAGAAAAGCATTAGAAAGATATCTATACTTCTAACATCCATATTCTTCATTAGAAAAGCATTAGAAAGATATCTATACTTCTAACATCCATATTCTTCATTAGAAAAGCATTAGAAAGATATCTATACTTCTAACATCCATATTCTTCATTAGAAAAGCATTAGAAAGATATCTATACTTCTAACATCCATATTCTTCATTAGAAAAGCATTAGAAAGATATCTTTACTTCTAACATCCAGATTCTTCATTAGAAAAGCATTAGAAAGATATCTATACTTCTAACATCCATATTCTTCATTAGAAAAGCATTAGAAAGATATCTATACTTCTTACATCCAGATTCTTCATTAGAAAAGCATTAGAAAGATATCTATACTTCTAACATCCATATTCTTCATTAGAAAAGCATTAGAAAGATATATATACTTCTAACATCCAGATTCTTCATTAGAAAAGCATTAAAAGATATCTATACTTCTAACATCCATATTCTTCATTAGAAAAGCATTAAAAGATATCTATACTTCTAACATCCATATTCTTCATTAGAAAAGCATTAGAAAGATATCTATACTTCTAACATCCAGATTCTTCATTAGAAAAGCATTAGAAAGAAATCTATACTTCTAACATCCATATTCTTCATTAGAAAAGCATTAGAAAGATATCTATACTTCTAACATCCAGATTCTTCATTAGAAAAGCATTAGAAAGATATCTATACTTCTAACATCCATATTCTTCATTAGAAAAGCATTAGAAAGATATCTATACTTCTAACATCCATATTCTTCATTAGAAAAGCATTAGAAAGATATCTATACTTCTAACATCCATATTCTTCATTAGAAAAGCATTAGAAAGATATCTATACTTCTAACATCCATATTCTTCATTAGAAAAGCATTAGAAAGATATCTATACTTCTAACATCCATATTCTTCATTAGAAAAGCATTAGAAAGATATCTATACTTCTAACATCCAGATTCTTCATTAGAAAAGCATTAGAAAGATATCTATACTTCTAACATCCATATTCTTCATTAGAAAAGCATTAGAAAGATATCTATACTTCTAACATCCATATTCTTCATTAGAAAAGCATTAGAAAGATATCTATACTTCTAACATCCATATTCTTCATTAGAAAAGCATTAGAAAGATATCTATACTTCTAACATCCATATTCTTCATTAGAAAAGCATTAGAAAGATATCTATACTTCTAACATCCATATTCTTCATTAGAAAAGCATTAGAAAGATATCTATACTTCTAACATCCATATTCTTCATTAGAAAAGCATTAGAAAGATATCTATACTTCTAACATCCAGATTCTTCATTAGAAAAGCATTAGAAAGATATCTATACTTCTAACATCCATATTCTTCATTAGAAAAGCATTAGAAAGATATCTATACTTCTAACATCCAGATTCTTCATTAGAAAAGCATTAGAAAGATATCTATACTTCTAACATCCAAATTCTTCATTAGAAAAGCATTAGAAAGATATCTATACTTCTAACATCCATATTCTTCATTAGAAAAGCATTAGAAAGATATCTATACTTCTAACATCCATATCCTCTATAAGAAAAGCATTAGAAAGATGTATATACTTCTAACATCCATATTCTTCATTAGAAAAGCATTAGAAAGATATCTATACTTCTAACATCCATATTCTTCATTAGAAAAGCATTAGAAAGATATCTATACTTCTAACATCCATATTCTTCATTAGAAAAGCATTAGAAAGATATCTATACTTCTAACATCCATATTCTTCATTAGAAAAGCATTAGAAAGATATCTATACTTCTAACATCCATATTCTTCATTAGAAAAGCATTAGAAAGATATCTATACTTCTAACATCCATATTCTTCATTAGAAAAGCATTAGAAAGATATCTATACTTCTAACATCCATATTCTTCATTAGAAAAGCATTAGAAAGATATCTATACTTCTAACATCCATATTCTTTATTAGAAAAGCATTAGAAAGATATCTATACTTCTAACATCCATATTCTTCATTAGAAAAGCATTAGAAAGATATCTATACTTCTAACATCCATATTCTTCATTAGAAAAGCATTAGAAAGATATCTATACTTCTAACATCCATATTCTTCATTAGAAAAGCATTAGAAAGATATCTATACTTCTAACATCCATATTCTTCATTAGAAAAGCATTAGAAAGATATCTATACTTCTAACATCCATATTCTTCATTAGAAAAGCATTAGAAAGATATCTATACTTCTAACATCCATATTCTTCATTAGAAAAGCATTAGAAAGATATCTATACTTCTAACATCCATATTCTTCATTAGAAAAGCATTAGAAAGATATCTATACTTCTAACATCCAGATTCTTCATTAGAAAAGCATTAGAAAGATATCTATACTTCTAACATCCATATTCTTCATTAGAAAAGCATTAGAAAGATATCTATACTTCTAACATCCAGATTCTTCATTAGAAAAGCATTAGAAAGATATCTATACTTCTAACATCCATATTCTTCATTAGAAAAGCATTAGAAAGATATATATACTTCTAACATCCAGATTCTTCATTAGAAAAGCATTAAAAAGATATCTATACTTCTAACATCCATATTCTTCATTAGAAAAGCATTAAAAGATATCTATACTTCTAACATCCATATTCTTCATTAGAAAAGCATTAGAAAGATATATATACTTCTAACATCCAGATTCTTCATTAGAAAAGCATTAGAAAGATATCTATACTTCTAACATCCATATTCTTCATTAGAAAAGCATTAGAAAGATATCTATACTTCTAACATCCAGATTCTTCATAAGAAAAGCATTAGAAAGATATCTATACTTCTAACATCCATATTCTTCATTAGAAAAGCATTAGAAAGATATCTATACTTCTAACATCCATATTCTTCATTAGAAAAGCATTAGAAACATATCTATACTTCTAACATCCATATTCTTCATTAGAAAAGCATTAGAAAGATATCTATACTTCTAACATCCATATTCTTCATTAGAAAAGCATTAGAAAGATATCTATACTTCTAACATCCATATTCTTCATTAGAAAAGCATTAGAAAGATATCTATACTTCTAACATCCAGATTCTTCATTAGAAAAGCATTAGAAAGATATCTATACTTCTAACATCCATATTCTTCATTAGAAAAGCATTAGAAAGATATCTATACTTCTAACATCCAGATTCTTTATTAGAAAAGCATTAGAAAGATATATATACTTCTAACATCCATATTCTTCATTAGAAAAGCATTAGAAAGATATCTATACTTCTAACATCCAGATTCTTCATTAGAAAAGCATTAGAAAGATATCTATACTTCTAACATCCATATTCTTCATTAGAAAAGCATTAGAAAGATATCTATACTTCTAACATCCATATTCTTCATTAGAAAAGCATTAGAAAGATATCTATACTTCTAACATCCATATTCTTCATTAGAAAAGCATTAGAAAGATATCTATACTTCTACATCCATATTCTTCATTAGAAAAGCATTAGAAAGATATCTATACTTCTAACATCCAGATTCTTTATTAGAAAAGCATTAGAAAGATATATATACTTCTAACATCCATATTCTTCATTAGAAAAGCATTAGAAAGATATCTATACTTCTAACATCCAGATTCTTCATTAGAAAAGCATTAGAAAGATATCTATACTTCTAACATCCATATTCTTCATTAGAAAAGCATTAGAAAGATATCTATACTTCTAACATCCATATTCTTCATTAGAAAAGCATTAGAAAGATATCTATACTTCTAACATCCATATTCTTCATTAGAAAAGCATTAGAAAGATATCTATACTTCTAACATCCATATTCTTCATTAGAAAAGCATTAGAAAGATATCTATACTTCTAACATCCATATTCTTCATTAGAAAAGCATTAGAAAGATATCTATACTTATAACATCCATATTCTTCATTAGAAAAGCATTAGAAAGATATCTATACTTCTAACATCCAGATTCTTCATTAGAAAAGCATTAGAAAGATATATATACTTCTAACATCCATATTCTTCATTAGAAAAGCATTAGAAAGATATCTATACTTCTAACATCCATATTCTTCATTAGAAAAGCATTAGAAAGAATCTATACTTCTAACATCCAGATTCTTCATTAGAAAAGCATTAGAAAGATATATATACTTCTAACATCCATATTCTTCATTAGAAAAGCATTAGAAAGATATCTATACTTCTAACATCCATATTCTTCATTAGAAAAGCATTAGAAAGATATCTATACTTCTAACATCCATATTCTTCATTAGAAAAGCATTAGAAAGATATCTATACTTCTAACATCCAGATTCTTTATTAGAAAAGCATTAGAAAGATATATATACTTCTAACATCCATATTCTTCATTAGAAAAGCATTAGAAAGATATCTATACTTCTAACATCCAGATTCTTCATTAGAAAAGCATTAGAAAGATATCTATACTTCTAACATCCATATTCTTCATTAGAAAAGCATTAGAAAGATATCTATACTTCTAACATCCATATTCTTCATTAGAAAAGCATTAGAAAGATATCTATACTTCTAACATCCATATTCTTCATTAGAAAAGCATTAGAAAGATATCTATACTTCTAACATCCATATTCTTCATTAGAAAAGCATTAGAAAGATATCTATACTTCTAACATCCATATTCTTCATTAGAAAAGCATTAGAAAGATATCTATACTTCTAACATCCAGATTCTTCATTAGAAAAGCATTAGAAAGATATCTATACTTCTAACATCCATATTCTTCATTAGAAAAGCATTAGAAAGATATCTATACTTCTAACATCCATATTCTTCATTAGAAAAGCATTAGAAAGATATCTATACTTCTAACATCCATATTCTTCATTAGAAAAGCATTAGAAAGATATCTATACTTCTAACATCCATATTCTTCATTAGAAAAGCATTAGAAAGATATCTATACTTCTAACATCCAGATTCTTTATTAGAAAAGCATTAGAAAGATATATATACTTCTAACATCCATATTCTTCATTAGAAAAGCATTAGAAAGATATCTATACTTCTTACATCCATATTCTTCATTAGAAAAGCATTAGAAAGATATCTATACTTCTAACATCCATATTCTTCATTAGAAAAGCATTAGAAAGATATCTATACTTCTAACATCCATATTCTTCATTAGAAAAGCATTAGAAAGATATCTATACTTCTAACATCCAGATTCTTTATTAGAAAAGCATTAGAAAGATATATATACTTCTAACATCCATATTCTTCATTAGAAAAGCATTAGAAAGATATCTATACTTCTAACATCCATATTCTTCATTAGAAAAGCATTAGAAAGAAATCTATACTTCTAACATCCAGATTCTTGAATTAGAAAAGCATTAGAAAGATATCTATACTTCTAACATCCATATTCTTCATTAGAAAAGCATTAGAAAGATATCTATACTTCTAACATCCATATTCTTCATTAGAAAAGCATTAGAAAGAAATCTATACTTCTAACATCCAGATTCTTTATTAGAAAAGCATTAGAAAGATATCTATACTTCTAACATCCATATTCTTCATTAGAAAAGCATTAGAAAGAAATCTATACTTCTAACATCCAGATTCTTCATTAGAAAAGCATTAGAAAGATATCTATACTTCTAACATCCATATTCTTCATTAGAAAAGCATTAGAAAGATATCTATACTTCTAACATCCAGATTCTTGCATTAGAAAAGCATTAGAAAGATATCTATACTTCTAACATCCATATTCTTCATTAGAAAAGCATTAGAAAGATATATACTTCTAACATCCAGATTCTTCATTAGAAAAGCATTAGAAAGATATCTATACTTCTAACATCCATATTCTTCATTAGAAAAGCATTAGAAAGATATCTATACTTCTAACATCCATATTCTTCATTAGAAAAGCATTAAAAGATATCTATACTTCTAACATCCATATTCTTCATTAGAAAAGCATTAGAAAGATATCTATACTTCTAACATCCATATTCTTCATTAGAAAAGCATTAGAAAGATATCTATACTTCTAACATCCAGATTCTTCATTAGAAAAGCATTAGAAAGATATCTATACTTCTAACATCCATATTCTTCATTAGAAAAGCATTAGAAAGATATCTATACTTCTAACATCCATATTCTTCATTAGAAAAGCATTAGAAAGATATCTATACTTCTAACATCCATATTCTTCATTAGAAAAGCATTAGAAAGATATCTATACTTCTAACATCCATATTCTTCATTAGAAAAGCATTAGAAAGATATCTATACTTCTAACATCCAGATTCTTCATTAGAAAAGCATTAGAAAGATATCTATACTTCTAACATCCATATTCTTCATTAGAAAAGCATTAGAAAGATATCTATACTTCTAACATCCATATTCTTCATTAGAAAAGCATTAGAAAGATACTATACTTCTAACATCCAGATTCTTCATTAGAAAAGCATTAGAAAGATACTATACTTCTAACATCCATATTCTTCATTAGAAAAGCATTAGAAAGATATATATACTTCTAACATCCATATTCTTCATTAGAAAAGCATTAGAAAGATATCTATACTTCTAACATCCATATTCTTCATTAGAAAAGCATTAGAAAGATATCTATACTTCTAACATCCATATTCTTCATTAGAAAAGCATTAGAAAGATATCTATACTTCTAACATCCAGATTCTTCATTAGAAAAGCTTTAGAAAGATATCTATACTTCTAACATCCATATTCTTCATTAGAAAAGCATTAGAAAGATATCTATACTTCTAACATCCATATTCTTCATTAGAAAAGCATTAGAAAGATATCTATACTTCTAACATCCATATTCTTCATTAGAAAAGCATTAGAAAGATATCTATACTTCTAACATCCATATTCTTCATTAGAAAAGCATTAGAAAGATATCTATACTTCTAACATCCATATTCTTCATTAGAAAAGCATTAGAAAGATATCTATACTTCTAACATCCAGATTCTTCATTAGAAAAGCATAAGAAAGATATCTATACTTCTAACATCCATATTCTTGCATTAGAAAAGCATTAGAAAGATATCTATACTTCTAACATCCAGATTCTTGCATTAGAAAAGCATTAGAAAGATATCTATACTTCTAACATCCATATTCTTCATTAGAAAAGCATTAGAAAGAATCTATACTTCTAACATCCATATTCTTCATTAGAAAAGCATTAGAAAGATATCTATACTTCTAACATCCATATTCTTCATTAGAAAAGCATTAGAAAGATATCTATACTTCTAACATCGATATTCTTCATTAGAAAAGCATTAGAAAGATATGTATACTTCTAACATCCATATTCTTCATTAGAAAAGCATTAGAAAGATATCTATACTTCTAACATCCATATTCTTCATTAGAAAAGCATTAGAAAGATATCTATACTTCTAACATCCATATTCTTCATTAGAAAAGCATTAGAAAGAAATCTTTACATCTAACATCCAGATTCTTGCATTAGAAAAGCATTAGAAAGATATCTATACTTCTAACATCCATATTCTTCATTAGAAAAGCATTAGAAAGATATCTATACTTCTAACATCCAGATTCTTGCATAAGAAAAGCATTAGAAAGATATCTATACTTCTAACATCCATATTCTTCATTAGAAAAGCATTAGAAAGATATCTATACTTCTAACATCCAGATTCTTGCATTAGAAAAGCATTAGAAAGATATCTATATTTCTAACATCCATATTCTTCATTAGAAAAGCATTAGAAAGATATCTATACTTCTAACATCCATATTCTTCATTAGAAAAGCATTAGAAAGATATCTATACTTATAACATCCATATTCTTCATTAGAAAAGCATTAGAAAGATATCTATACTTCTAACATCCAGATTCTTTATTAGAAAAGCATTAGAAAGATATATATACTTCTAACATCCATATTCTTCATTAGAAAAGCATTAGAAAGATATCTATACTTCTAACATCCAGATTCTTCATTAGAAAAGCATTAGAAAGATATCTATACTTCTAACATCCATATTCTTGCATTAGAAAAGCATTAGAAAGATATCTATACTTCTAACATCCAGATTCTTCATTAGAAAAGCATTAGAAAGAAATCTATACTTCTAACATCCAGATTCTTTATTAGAAAAGCATTAGAAAGATATATATACTTCTAACATCCATATTCTTCATTAGAAAAGCATTAGAAAGATATCTATACTTCTAACATCCATATTCTTCATTAGAAAAGCATTAGAAAGAAATCTATACTTCTAACATCCAGATTCTTTATTAGAAAAGCATTAGAAAGATATATATACTTCTAACATCCATATTCTTCATTAGAAAAGCATTAGAAAGATATCTATACTTCTAACATCCATATTCTTCATTAGAAAAGCATTAGAAAGAAATCTATACTTCTAACATCCAGATTCTTTATTAGAAAAGCATTAGAAAGATATATATACTTCTAACATCCATATTCTTCATTAGAAAAGCATTAGAAAGATATCTATACTTCTAACATCCATATTCTTCATTAGAAAAGCATTAGAAAGAAATCTATACTTCTAACATCCAGATTCTTCATTAGAAAAGCATTAGAAAGATATCTATACTTCTAACATCCATATTCTTGCATTAGAAAAGCATTAGAAAGATATCTATACTTCTAACATCCAGATTCTTGCATTAGAAAAGCATTCGAAAGATATCTATACTTCTAACATCCATATTCTTCATTAGAAAAGCATTAGAAAGATATATATACTTCTAACATCCAGATTCTTGCATTAGAAAAGCATTAGAAAGATATCTATACTTCTAACATCCATATTCTTCATTAGAAAAGCATTAGAAAGATATCTATACTTCTAATATCCATATTCTTCACTAGAAAAGCATTAAAAAGATATCTATACTTCTAACATCCATATTCTTCATTAGAAAATCATTAGAAAGATATCTATACTTCTAACATCCATATTATTCATTAGAAAAGCATTAGAAAGATATCTATACTTCTAACATCCATATTATTCATTAGAAAAGCATTAGAAAGATATCTATACTTCTAACATCCATATTCTTCATTAGAAAAGCATTAGAAAGAAATCTATACTTCTAACATCCAGATTCTTCATTAGAATAGCATTAGAAACATATCTATACTTCTAACATCCATATTCTTCATTAGAAAAGCATTAGAAAGATATCGATACTTCTAACATCCAGATTCTTGCATTAGAAAAGCATTCGAAAGATATCTATACTTCTAACATCCATATTCTTCATTAGAAAAGCATTAGAAAGATATATATACTTCTAACATCCAGATTCTTGCATTAGAAAAGCATTAGAAAGATATCTATACTTCTAATATCCATATTCTTCACTAGAAAAGCATTAAAAAGATATCTATACTTCTAACATCCATATTCTTCATTAGAAAAGCATTAGAAAGATATCTATACTTCTAACATCCATATTCTTCATTAGAAAAGCATTAGAAAGATATCTATACTTCTAATATCCATATTCTTCACTAGAAAAGCATTAAAAAGATATCTATACTTCTAACATCCATATTCTTCATTAGAAAATCATTAGAAAGATATCTATACTTCTAACATCCATATTATTCATTAGAAAAGCATTAGAAAGATATCTATACTTCTAACATCCAGATTCTTCATTAGAAAAGCATTAGAAAGAAATCTATACTTCTAACATCCAGAGCGTACGCGTTCATGGATGTCCATGTTGGTACAAGTTGCCGGTCAGGATAGCCGTGCACCAAAATTGTGTACCGATCAGGGAAAGTACAACACGGAGGGCGCAGCCCGAGCGTACGCGTTCATGGATGTCTATACTTCTAACATCCATATTCTTCATTAGAAAAGCATTAGAAAGATATCTATACTTCTAACATCCATATTCTTCATTAGAAAAGCATTAGAAAGATATCTATACTTATAACATCCATATTCTTCATTAGAAAAGCATTAGAAAGATATCTATACTTCTAACATCCAGATTCTTTATTAGAAAAGCATTAGAAAGATATATATACTTCTAACATCCATATTCTTCATTAGAAAAGCATTAGAAAGATATCTATACTTCTAACATCCATATTCTTCATTAGAAAAGCATTAGAAAGAAATCTATACTTCTAACATCCAGATTCTTCATTAGAAAAGCATTAGAAAGATATCTATACTTCTAACATCCATATTCTTGCATTAGAAAAGCATTAGAAAGATATCTATACTTCTAACATCCAGATTCTTGCATTAGAAAAGCATTCGAAAGATATCTATACTTCTAACATCCATATTCTTCATTAGAAAAGCATTAGAAAGATATATATACTTCTAACATCCAGATTCTTGCATTAGAAAAGCATTAGAAAGATATCTATACTTCTAACATCCATATTCTTCATTAGAAAAGCATTAGAAAGATATCTATACTTCTAATATCCATATTCTTCACTAGAAAAGCATTAGAAAGATATCTATACTTCTAACATCCATATTCTTCATTAGAAAATCATTAGAAAGATATCTATACTTCTAACATCCATATTCTTCATTAGAAAAGCATTAGAAAGATATCTATACTTCTAACATCCATATTCTTCATTAGAAAAGCATTAGAAAGATATCTATACTTATAACATCCATATTCTTCATTAGAAAAGCATTAGAAAGATATCTATACTTCTAACATCCAGATTCTTTATTAGAAAAGCATTAGAAAGATATATATACTTCTAACATCCATATTCTTCATTAGAAAAGCATTAGAAAGATATCTATACTTCTAACATCCAGATTCTTCATTAGAAAAGCATTAGAAAGATATCTATACTTCTAACATCCATATTCTTGCATTAGAAAAGCATTAGAAAGATATCTATACTTCTAACATCCATATTCTTCATTAGAAAAGCATTAGAAAGAAATCTATACTTCTAACATCCAGATTCTTTATTAGAAAAGCATTAGAAAGATATATATACTTCTAACATCCATATTCTTCATTAGAAAAGCATTAGAAAGATATCTATACTTCTAACATCCATATTCTTCATTAGAAAAGCATTAGAAAGAAATCTATACTTCTAACATCCAGATTCTTTATTAGAAAAGCATTAGAAAGATATATATACTTCTAACATCCATATTCTTCATTAGAAAAGCATTAGAAAGATATCTATACTTCTAACATCCATATTCTTCATTAGAAAAGCATTAGAAAGATATATATACTTCTAACATCCATATTCTTCATTAGAAAAGCATTAGAAAGATATCTATACTTCTAACATCCATATTCTTCATTAGAAAAGCATTAGAAAGAAATCTATACTTCTAACATCCAGATTCTTCATTAGAAAAGCATTAGAAAGATATCTATACTTCTAACATCCATATTCTTGCATTAGAAAAGCATTAGAAAGATATCTATACTTCTAACATCCAGATTCTTGCATTAGAAAAGCATTCGAAAGATATCTATACTTCTAACATCCAGATTCTTCCATTAGAAAAGCATTAGAAAGATATATATACTTCTAACATCCAGATTCTTGCATTAGAAAAGCATTAGAAAGATATCTATACTTCTAACATCCATATTCTTCATTAGAAAAGCATTAGAAAGATATCTATACTTCTAATATCCATATTCTTCACTAGAAAAGCATTAAAAAGATATCTATACTTCTAACATCCATATTCTTCATTAGAAAATCATTAGAAAGATATCTATACTTCTAACATCCATATTATTCATTAGAAAAGCATTAGAAAGATATCTATACTTCTAACATCCATATTATTCATTAGAAAAGCATTAGAAAGATATCTATACTTCTAACATCCATATTCTTCATTAGAAAAGCATTAGAAAGAAATCTATACTTCTAACATCCAGATTCTTCATTAGAAAAGCATTAGAAAGATATCTATACTTCTAACATCCAGATTCTTCATTAGAAAAGCATTAGAAAGAAATCTATACTTCTAACATCCAGATTCTTTATTAGAAAAGCATTAGAAAGATATATATACTTCTAACATCCATATTCTTCATTAGAAAAGCATTAGAAAGATATCTATACTTCTAACATCCATATTCTTCATTAGAAAAGCATTAGAAAGAAATCTATACTTCTAACATCCAGATTCTTTATTAGAAAAGCATTAGAAAGATATATATACTTCTAACATCCATATTCTTCATTAGAAAAGCATTAGAAAGATATCTATACTTCTAACATCCATATTCTTCATTAGAAAAGCATTAGAAAGAAATCTATACTTCTAACATCCAGATTCTTTATTAGAAAAGCATTAGAAAGATATATATACTTCTAACATCCATATTCTTCATTAGAAAAGCATTAGAAAGATATCTATACTTCTAACATCCATATTCTTCATTAGAAAAGCATTAGAAAGAAATCTATACTTCTAACATCCAGATTCTTCATTAGAAAAGCATTAGAAAGATATCTATACTTCTAACATCCATATTCTTGCATTAGAAAAGCATTAGAAAGATATCTATACTTCTAACATCCAGATTCTTGCATTAGAAAAGCATTCGAAAGATATCTATACTTCTAACATCCATATTCTTCATTAGAAAAGCATTAGAAAGATATATATACTTCTAACATCCAGATTCTTGCATTAGAAAAGCATTAGAAAGATATCTATACTTCTAACATCCATATTCTTCATTAGAAAAGCATTAGAAAGATATCTATACTTCTAATATCCATATTCTTCACTAGAAAAGCATTAAAAAGATATCTATACTTCTAACATCCATATTCTTCATTAGAAAATCATTAGAAAGATATCTATACTTCTAACATCCATATTATTCATTAGAAAAGCATTAGAAAGATATCTATACTTCTAACATCCATATTATTCATTAGAAAAGCATTAGAAAGATATCTATACTTCTAACATCCATATTCTTCATTAGAAAAGCATTAGAAAGAAATCTATACTTCTAACATCCAGATTCTTCATTAGAAAAGCATTAGAAACATATCTATACTTCTAACATCCATATTCTTCATTAGAAAAGCATTAGAAAGATATCGATACTTCTAACATCCAGATTCTTGCATTAGAAAAGCATTCGAAAGATATCTATACTTCTAACATCCATATTCTTCATTAGAAAAGCATTAGAAAGATATATATACTTCTAACATCCAGATTCTTGCATTAGAAAAGCATTAGAAAGATATCTATACTTCTAATATCCATATTCTTCACTAGAAAAGCATTAAAAAGATATCTATACTTCTAACATCCATATTCTTCATTAGAAAAGCATTAGAAAGATATCTATACTTCTAACATCCATATTCTTCATTAGAAAAGCATTAGAAAGATATCTATACTTCTAATATCCATATTCTTCACTAGAAAAGCATTAAAAAGATATCTATACTTCTAACATCCATATTCTTCATTAGAAAATCATTAGAAAGATATCTATACTTCTAACATCCATATTATTCATTAGAAAAGCATTAGAAAGATATCTATACTTCTAACATCCAGATTCTTGCATTAGAAAAGCATTAGAAAGATATCTATACTTCTAATATCCATATTCTTCACTAGAAAAGCATTAAAAAGATATCTATACTTCTAACATCCATATTCTTCATTAGAAAAGCATTAGAAAGATATCTATACTTCTAACATCCATATTCTTCATTAGAAAAGCATTAGAAAGATATCTATACTTCTAATATCCATATTCTTCACTAGAAAAGCATTAAAAAGATATCTATACTTCTAACATCCATATTCTTCATTAGAAAATCATTAGAAAGATATCTATACTTCTAACATCCATATTATTCATTAGAAAAGCATTAGAAAGATATCTATACTTCTAACATCCAGATTCTTCATTAGAAAAGCATTAGAAAGAAATCTATACTTCTAACATCCAGAGCGTACGCGTTCATGGATGTCCATGTTGGTACAAGTTGCCGGTCAGGATAGCCGTGCACCAAAATTGTGTACCGATCAGGGAAAGTACAACACGGAGGGCGCAGCCCGAGCGTACGCGTTCATGGATGTCTATACTTCTAACATCCATATTCTTCATTAGAAAAGCATTAGAAAGATATCTATACTTCTAACATCCATATTCTTCATTAGAAAAGCATTAGAAAGATATCTATACTTCTAACATCCATATTATTCATTAGAAAAGCATTCGAAAGATATCTATACTTCTAACATCCATATTCTTCATTAGAAAAGCATTAGAAAGATATATATACTTCTAACATCCAGATTCTTGCATTAGAAAAGCATTAGAAAGATATCTTTACTTCTAATATCCATATTCTTCACTAGAAAAGCATTAAAAAGATATCTATACTTCTAACATCCATATTCTTCATTAGAAAAGCATTAGAAAGATATCTATACTTCTAACATCCATATTCTTCATTAGAAAAGCATTAAAAAGATATCTATACTTCTAACATCCATATTCTTCATTAGAAAATCATTAGAAAGATATCTATACTTCTAACATCCATATTATTCATTAGAAAAGCATTAGAAAGATATCTATACTTCTAACATCCAGATTCTTCATTAGAAAAGCATTAGAAAGAAATCTATACTTCTAACATCCAGAGCGTACGCGTTCATGGATGTCCATGTTGGTACAAGTTGCCGGTCAGGATAGCCGTGCACCAAAATTGTGTACCGATCAGGGAAAGTACAACACGGAGGGCGCAGCCCGAGCGTACGCGTTCATGGATGTCCATGTTGGTACAAGTTGCCGGTCAGGATAGCCGTGCACCAAAATTGTGTACCGATCAGGGAAAGTACAACACGGAGGGCGCAGCCCGAGCGTACGCGTTCATGGATGTCCATGTTGGTACAAGTTGCCGGTCAGGATAGCCGTGCACCAAAATTGTGTACCGATCAGGGAAAGTACACTACGTTCCTATGACTTGGGTGAAAAGTGTTGATAAAGTGCCGGATAGGATAGACGGTGGCTTATCGTACACATCACAAACAAAAACCCCTTAGTGAGCAGTAGCAAGTGTCGATGGAACAAAGCGAAGGCAATACAAACTGATCAAGTACAATAAAGAACGCTACGTACTAGGACTTCTGTCCAAGAATGGTGTCCGCGACGGGAGGGCAATGGTCGAGCAAGCAGGTTTCCCTAGTAAACCTTGTATGGTAAACATACCCAAGCGTGTCCGTATGCACGCAACGATAGTCACGAACGGGCACATACCTAGGGAAAGTACTCTACGTACTAGGACTTCTGTCCAAGAATGGTGTCCGCGACGGGAGGGCAATGGTCGAGCAAGCAGGTTTCCCTAGTAAACCTTGTATGGTAAACATACCCAAGCGTGTCCGTATGCACGCAACGATAGTCACGAACGGGCACATACCTAGGGAAAGTACTCTACGTACTAGGACTTCTGTCCAAGAATGGTGTCCGCGACGGGAGGGCAATGGTCGAGCAAGCAGGTTTCCCTAGTAAACCTTGTATGGTAAACATACCCAAGCGTGTCCGTATGCACGCAACGATAGTCACGAACGGGCACATACCTAGGGAAAGTACTCTACGTACTAGGACTTCTGTCCAAGAATGGTGTCCGCGACGGGAGGGCAATGGTCGAGCAAGCAGGTTTCCCTAGTAAACCTTGTATGGTAAACATACCCAAGCGTGTCCGTATGCACGCAACGATAGTCACGAACGGGCACATACCTAGGGAAAGTACTCTACGTACTAGGACTTCTGTCCAAGAATGGTGTCCGCGACGGGAGGGCAATGGTCGAGCAAGCAGGTTTCCCTAGTAAACCTTGTATGGTAAACATACCCAAGCGTGTCCGTATGCACGCAACGATAGTCACGAACGGGCACATACCTAGGGAAAGTACTCTACGTACTAGGACTTCTGTCCAAGAATGGTGTCCGCGACGGGAGGGCAATGGTCGAGCAAGCAGGTTTCCCTAGTAAACCTTGTATGGTAAACATACCCAAGCGTGTCCGTATGCACGCAACGATAGTCACGAACGGGCACATACCTAGGGAAAGTACTCTACGTACTAGGACTTCTGTCCAAGAATGGTGTCCGCGACGGGAGGGCAATGGTCGAGCAAGCAGGTTTCCCTAGTAAACCTTGTATGGTAAACATACCCAAGCGTGTCCGTATGCACGCAACGATAGTCACGAACGGGCACATACCTAGGGAAAGTACTCTACGTACTAGGACTTCTGTCCAAGAATGGTGTCCGCGACGGGAGGGCAATGGTCGAGCAAGCAGGTTTCCCTAGTAAACCTTGTATGGTAAACATACCCAAGCGTGTCCGTATGCACGCAACGATAGTCACGAACGGGCACATACCTAGGGAAAGTACTCTACGTACTAGGACTTCTGTCCAAGAATGGTGTCCGCGACGGGAGGGCAATGGTCGAGCAAGCAGGTTTCCCTAGTAAACCTTGTATGGTAAACATACCCAAGCGTGTCCGTATGCACGCAACGATAGTCACGAACGGGCACATACCTAGGGAAAGTACTCTACGTACTAGGACTTCTGTCCAAGAATGGTGTCCGCGACGGGAGGGCAATGGTCGAGCAAGCAGGTTTCCCTAGTAAACCTTGTATGGTAAACATACCCAAGCGTGTCCGTATGCACGCAACGATAGTCACGAACGGGCACATACCTAGGGAAAGTACTCTACGTACTAGGACTTCTGTCCAAGAATGGTGTCCGCGACGGGAGGGCAATGGTCGAGCAAGCAGGTTTCCCTAGTAAACCTTGTATGGTAAACATACCCAAGCGTGTCCGTATGCACGCAACGATAGTCACGAACGGGCACATACCTAGGGAAAGTACTCTACGTACTAGGACTTCTGTCCAAGAATGGTGTCCGCGACGGTCGGGGAAGCAGGTTACTTATCATGGCAAACAAGTTAAATAGCTACCTTAAGAGAACGAAAGTTACTGTGGATGGAACAAAACGTGTGCCTAGAATTCCTTCCTGGTTTCCCTAGTAAACCTTGTATGGTAAACATACCCAAGCGTGTCCGTATGCACGCAACGATAGTCACGAACGGGCACATACCTAGGGAAAGTACTCTACGTACTAGGACTTCTGTCCAAGAATGGTGTCCGCGACGGGAGGGCAATGGTCGAGCAAGCAGGTTTCCCTAGTAAACCTTGTATGGTAAACATACCCAAGCGTGTCCGTATGCACGCAACGATAGTCACGAACGGGCACATACCTAGGGAAAGTACTCTACGTACTAGG
The DNA here is from genome assembly GCF_017562075.2 of Anopheles merus. Classification (NCBI taxonomy): domain Eukaryota; kingdom Metazoa; phylum Arthropoda; class Insecta; order Diptera; family Culicidae; genus Anopheles; species Anopheles merus. Next base: position 60,020 of record NW_024427652.1, on the reverse strand, counting down.
ACTTCTGTCCAAGAATGGTGTCCGCGACGGGAGGGCAATGGTCGAGCAAGCAGGTTTCCCTAGTAAACCTTGTATGGTAAACATACCCAAGCGTGTCCGTATGCACGCAACGATAGTCACGAACGGGCACATACCTAGGGAAAGTACTCTACGTACTAGGACTTCTGTCCAAGAATGGTGTCCGCGACGGTCGGGGAAGCAGGTTGCTTATCATGGCAAACAAGTTAAATAGCTACCTTAAGAGAACGAAAGTTACTGTGGATGGAACAAAACGTGTGCCTAGAATTCCTTCCTGGTTTCCCTAGTAAACCTTGTATGGTAAACATACCCAAGCGTGTCCGTATGCACGCAACGATAGTCACGAACGGGCACATACCTAGGGAAAGTACTCTACGTACTAGGACTTCTGTCCAAGAATGGTGTCCGCGACGGGAGGGCAATGGTCGAGCAAGCAGGTTTCCCTAGTAAACCTTGTATGGTAAACATACCCAAGCGTGTCCGTATGCACGCAACGATAGTCACGAACGGGCACATACCTAGGGAAAGTACTCTACGTACTAGGACTTCTGTCCAAGAATGGTGTCCGCGACGGGAGGGCAATGGTCGAGCAAGCAGGTTTCCCTAGTAAACCTTGTATGGTAAACATACCCAAGCGTGTCCGTATGCACGCAACGATAGTCACGAACGGGCACATACCTAGGGAAAGTACTCTACGTACTAGGACTTCTGTCCAAGAATGGTGTCCGCGACGGGAGGGCAATGGTCGAGCAAGCAGGTTTCCCTAGTAAACCTTGTATGGTAAACATACCCAAGCGTGTCCGTATGCACGCAACGATAGTCACGAACGGGCACATACCTAGGGAAAGTACTCTACGTACTAGGACTTCTGTCCAAGAATGGTGTCCGCGACGGGAGGGCAATGGTCGAGCAAGCAGGTTTCCCTAGTAAACCTTGTATGGTAAACATACCCAAGCGTGTCCGTATGCACGCAACGATAGTCACGAACGGGCACATACCTAGGGAAAGTACTCTACGTACTAGGACTTCTGTCCAAGAATGGTGTCCGCGACGGGAGGGCAATGGTCGAGCAAGCAGGTTTCCCTAGTAAACCTTGTATGGTAAACATACCCAAGCGTGTCCGTATGCACGCAACGATAGTCACGAACGGGCACATACCTAGGGAAAGTACTCTACGTACTAGGACTTCTGTCCAAGAATGGTGTCCGCGACGGGAGGGCAATGGTCGAGCAAGCAGGTTTCCCTAGTAAACCTTGTATGGTAAACATACCCAAGCGTGTCCGTATGCACGCAACGATAGTCACGAACGGGCACATACCTAGGGAAAGTACTCTACGTACTAGGACTTCTGTCCAAGAATGGTGTCCGCGACGGTCGGGGAAGCAGGTTGCTTATCATGGCAAACAAGTTAAATAGCTACCTTAAGAGAACGAAAGTTACTGTGGATGGAACAAAACGTGTGCCTAGAATTCCTTCCTGGTTTCCCTAGTAAACCTTGTATGGTAAACATACCCAAGCGTGTCCGTATGCACGCAACGATAGTCACGAACGGGCACATACCTAGGGAAAGTACTCTACGTACTAGGACTTCTGTCCAAGAATGGTGTCCGCGACGGGAGGGCAATGGTCGAGCAAGCAGGTTTCCCTAGTAAACCTTGTATGGTAAACATACCCAAGCGTGTCCGTATGCACGCAACGATAGTCACGAACGGGCACATACCTAGGGAAAGTACTCTACGTACTAGGACTTCTGTCCAAGAATGGTGTCCGCGACGGGAGGGCAATGGTCGAGCAAGCAGGTTTCCCTAGTAAACCTTGTATGGTAAACATACCCAAGCGTGTTCGTATGCACGCAACGATAGTCACGAACGGGCACATACCTAGGGAAAGTACTCTACGTACTAGGACTTCTGTCCAAGAATGGTGTCCGCGACGGGAGGGCAATGGTCGAGCAAGCAGGTTTCCCTAGTAAACCTTGTATGGTAAACATACCCAAGCGTGTCCGTATGCACGCAACGATAGTCACGAACGGGCACATACCTAGGGAAAGTACTCTACGTACTAGGACTTCTGTCCAAGAATGGTGTCCGCGACGGGAGGGCAATGGTCGAGCAAGCAGGTTTCCCTAGTAAACCTTGTATGGTAAACATACCCAAGCGTGTCCGTATGCACGCAACGATAGTCACGAACGGGCACATACCTAGGGAAAGTACTCTACGTACTAGGACTTCTGTCCAAGAATGGTGTCCGCGACGGGAGGGCAATGGTCGAGCAAGCAGGTTTCCCTAGTAAACCTTGTATGGTAAACATACCCAAGCGTGTCCGTATGCACGCAACGATAGTCACGAACGGGCACATACCTAGGGAAAGTACTCTACGTACTAGGACTTCTGTCCAAGAATGGTGTCCGCGACGGGAGGGCAATGGTCGAGCAAGCAGGTTTCCCTAGTAAACCTTGTATGGTAAACATACCCAAGCGTGTCCGTATGCACGCAACGATAGTCACGAACGGGCACATACCTAGGGAAAGTACTCTACGTACTAGGACTTCTGTCCAAGAATGGTGTCCGCGACGGTCGGGGAAGCAGGTTACTTATCATGGCAAACAAGTTAAATAGCTACCTTAAGAGAACGAAAGTTACTGTGGATGGAACAAAACGTGTGCCTAGAATTCCTTCCTGGTTTCCCTAGTAAACCTTGTATGGTAAACATACCCAAGCGTGTCCGTATGCACGCAACGATAGTCACGAACGGGCACATACCTAGGGAAAGTACTCTACGTACTAGGACTTCTGTCCAAGAATGGTGTCCGCGACGGGAGGGCAATGGTCGAGCAAGCAGGTTTCCCTAGTAAACCTTGTATGGTAAACATACCCAAGCGTGTCCGTATGCACGCAACGATAGTCACGAACGGGCACATACCTAGGGAAAGTACTCTACGTACTAGGACTTCTGTCCAAGAATGGTGTCCGCGACGGTCGGGGAAGCAGGTTGCTTATCATGGCAAACAAGTTAAATAGCTACCTTAAGAGAACGAAAGTTACTGTGGATGGAACAAAACGTGTGCCTAGAATTCCTTCCTGGTTTCCCTAGTAAACCTTGTATGGTAAACATACCCAAGCGTGTCCGTATGCACGCAACGATAGTCACGAACGGGCACATACCTAGGGAAAGTACTCTACGTACTAGGACTTCTGTCCAAGAATGGTGTCCGCGACGGGAGGGCAATGGTCGAGCAAGCAGGTTTCCCTAGTAAACCTTGTATGGTAAACATACCCAAGCGTGTCCGTATGCACGCAACGATAGTCACGAACGGGCACATACCTAGGGAAAGTACTCTACGTACTAGGACTTCTGTCCAAGAATGGTGTCCGCGACGGGAGGGCAATGGTCGAGCAAGCAGGTTTCCCTAGTAAACCTTGTATGGTAAACATACCCAAGCGTGTCCGTATGCACGCAACGATAGTCACGAACGGGCACATACCTAGGGAAAGTACTCTACGTACTAGGACTTCTGTCCAAGAATGGTGTCCGCGACGGGAGGGCAATGGTCGAGCAAGCAGGTTTCCCTAGTAAACCTTGTATGGTAAACATACCCAAGCGTGTCCGTATGCACGCAACGATAGTCACGAACGGGCACATACCTAGGGAAAGTACTCTACGTACTAGGACTTCTGTCCAAGAATGGTGTCCGCGACGGGAGGGCAATGGTCGAGCAAGCAGGTTTCCCTAGTAAACCTTGTATGGTAAACATACCCAAGCGTGTCCGTATGCACGCAACGATAGTCACGAACGGGCACATACCTAGGGAAAGTACTCTACGTACTAGGACTTCTGTCCAAGAATGGTGTCCGCGACGGGAGGGCAATGGTCGAGCAAGCAGGTTTCCCTAGTAAACCTTGTATGGTAAACATACCCAAGCGTGTCCGTATGCACGCAACGATAGTCACGAACGGGCACATACCTAGGGAAAGTACTCTACGTACTAGGACTTCTGTCCAAGAATGGTGTCCGCGACGGGAGGGCAATGGTCGAGCAAGCAGGTTTCCCTAGTAAACCTTGTATGGTAAACATACCCAAGCGTGTCCGTATGCACGCAACGATAGTCACGAACGGGCACATACCTAGGGAAAGTACTCTACGTACTAGGACTTCTGTCCAAGAATGGTGTCCGCGACGGGAGGGCAATGGTCGAGCAAGCAGGTTTCCCTAGTAAACCTTGTATGGTAAACATACCCAAGCGTGTCCGTATGCACGCAACGATAGTCACGAACGGGCACATACCTAGGGAAAGTACTCTACGTACTAGGACTTCTGTCCAAGAATGGTGTCCGCGACGGGAGGGCAATGGTCGAGCAAGCAGGTTTCCCTAGTAAACCTTGTATGGTAAACATACCCAAGCGTGTCCGTATGCACGCAACGATAGTCACGAACGGGCACATACCTAGGGAAAGTACTCTACGTACTAGGACTTCTGTCCAAGAATGGTGTCCGCGACGGTCGGGGAAGCAGGTTACTTATCATGGCAAACAAGTTAAATAGCTACCTTAAGAGAACGAAAGTTACTGTGGATGGAACAAAACGTGTGCCTAGAATTCCTTCCTGGTTTCCCTAGTAAACCTTGTATGGTAAACATACCCAAGCGTGTCCGTATGCACGCAACGATAGTCACGAACGGGCACATACCTAGGGAAAGTACTCTACGTACTAGGACTTCTGTCCAAGAATGGTGTCCGCGACGGTCGGGGAAGCAGGTTACTTATCATGGCAAACAAGTTAAATAGCTACCTTAAGAGAACGAAAGTTACTGTGGATGGAACAAAACGTGTGCCTAGAATTCCTTCCTGGTTTCCCTAGTAAACCTTGTATGGTAAACATACCCAAGCGTGTCCGTATGCACGCAACGATAGTCACGAACGGGCACATACCTAGGGAAAGTACTCTACGTACTAGGACTTCTGTCCAAGAATGGTGTCCGCGACGGGAGGGCAATGGTCGAGCAAGCAGGTTTCCCTAGTAAACCTTGTATGGTAAACATACCCAAGCGTGTCCGTATGCACGCAACGATAGTCACGAACGGGCACATACCTAGGGAAAGTACTCTACGTACTAGGACTTCTGTCCAAGAATGGTGTCCGCGACGGGAGGGCAATGGTCGAGCAAGCAGGTTTCCCTAGTAAACCTTGTATGGTAAACATACCCAAGCGTGTCCGTATGCACGCAACGATAGTCACGAACGGGCACATACCTAGGGAAAGTACTCTACGTACTAGGACTTCTGTCCAAGAATGGTGTCCGCGACGGGAGGGCAATGGTCGAGCAAGCAGGTTTCCCTAGTAAACCTTGTATGGTAAACATACCCAAGCGTGTCCGTATGCACGCAACGATAGTCACGAACGGGCACATACCTAGGGAAAGTACTCTACGTACTAGGACTTCTGTCCAAGAATGGTGTCCGCGACGGGAGGGCAATGGTCGAGCAAGCAGGTTTCCCTAGTAAACCTTGTATGGTAAACATACCCAAGCGTGTCCGTATGCACGCAACGATAGTCACGAACGGGCACATACCTAGGGAAAGTACTCTACGTACTAGGACTTCTGTCCAAGAATGGTGTCCGCGACGGTCGGGGAAGCAGGTTACTTATCATGGCAAACAAGTTAAATAGCTACCTTAAGAGAACGAAAGTTACTGTGGATGGAACAAAACGTGTGCCTAGAATTCCTTCCTGGTTTCCCTAGTAAACCTTGTATGGTAAACATACCCAAGCGTGTCCGTATGCACGCAACGATAGTCACGAACGGGCACATACCTAGGGAAAGTACTCTACGTACTAGGACTTCTGTCCAAGAATGGTGTCCGCGACGGGAGGGCAATGGTCGAGCAAGCAGGTTTCCCTAGTAAACCTTGTATGGTAAACATACCCAAGCGTGTCCGTATGCACGCAACGATAGTCACGAACGGGCACATACCTAGGGAAAGTACTCTACGTACTAGGACTTCTGTCCAAGAATGGTGTCCGCGACGGGAGGGCAATGGTCGAGCAAGCAGGTTTCCCTAGTAAACCTTGTATGGTAAACATACCCAAGCGTGTTCGTATGCACGCAACGATAGTCACGAACGGGCACATACCTAGGGAAAGTACTCTACGTACTAGGACTTCTGTCCAAGAATGGTGTCCGCGACGGGAGGGCAATGGTCGAGCAAGCAGGTTTCCCTAGTAAACCTTGTATGGTAAACATACCCAAGCGTGTCCGTATGCACGCAACGATAGTCACGAACGGGCACATACCTAGGGAAAGTACTCTACGTACTAGGACTTCTGTCCAAGAATGGTGTCCGCGACGGTCGGGGAATTGTGTGTTTGACTCAATTACCAAATCCTAGGAACATACATGTAGTGTATACAAACATTAACATTAACGCGTACGTTTGGGCTGCGCACTCCAAATGGTACACAAATAAGGGTGATTTTATGATCAGACGGACAAAAACAAAGGTGGAGAAGACAGTTTTCGGCACGATGTGCACAGAGCTCATTTCGTCGTCCCGGGCGAATGGAAAAACACAAAAATCGCGAGTTTCGCCCTCGGGCTACCGCCCTCGGGCGTATCTTTTTAGGTTTCTGTCTATAAAAGGGCAGGCCAAAAGGTGACCGGTTGAGATAAGCATTTTAAGCATACAAGCACTTTATTGCAACTTTTGACACAAAAACTAGGTACGTACATGTAGATTGTACCAACATGGACATCCATGAACGCGTACGCTCGGGCTGCGCCCTCCGTGTTGTACTTTCCCTGATCGGTACACAATTTTGGTGCATGTGTACCAACATGGACATCCATGAACGCGTACGCTTGGGCTGCGCCCTCCGTGTTGTACTTTCCCTGATCGGTACACAATTTTGGTGCACGGCTATCCTGACCGGCAACTTGTACCAACATGGACATCCATGAACGCGTACGTAGTGTACTTTCCCTGATCGGTACACAATTTTGGTGCATGTGTACCAACATGGACATCCATGAACGCGTACGCTCGGGCTGCGCCCTCCGTGTTGTACTTTCCCTGATCGGTACACAATTTTGGTGCACGGCTATCCTGACCGGCAACTTGTACCAACATGGACATCCATGAACGCGTACGTAGTGTACTTTCCCTGATCGGTACACAATTTTGGTGCATGTGTACCAACATGGACATCCATGAACGCGTACGCTCGGGCTGCGCCCTCCGTGTTGTACTTTCCCTGATCGGTACACAATTTTGGTGCACGGCTATCCTGACCGGCAACTTGTACCAACATGGACATCCATGAACGCGTACGTAGTGTACTTTCCCTGATCGGTACACAATTTTGGTGCATGTGTACCAACATGGACATCCATGAACGCGTACGCTCGGGCTGCGCCCTCCGTGTTGTACTTTCCCTGATCGGTACACAATTTTGGTGCACGGCTATCCTGACCGGCAACTTGTACCAACATGGACATCCATGAACGCGTACGCTCTGGATGTTAAGAGTATAGATATCTTTCTAATGCTTTTCTAATGAAGAATATGGATGTTAGAAGTATAGATATCTTTCTAATGCTTTTCTAATGCAATAATCTGGATGTTAGAAGTATAGATATCTTTCTAATGCTTTTCTAATGCAAGAATATGGATGTTAGAAGTATAGATATCTTTCTAATGCTTTTCTAATGAAGAATATGGATGTTAGAAGTATAGATATCTTTCTAATGCTTTTCTAATGCAAGAATCTGGATGTTAGAAGTATAGATATCTTTCTAATGCTTTTCTAATGAAGAATATGGATGTAAGAAGTATAGATATCTTTCTAATGCTTTTCTAATGAAGAATCTGGATGTTAGAAGTATAGATATCTTTCTAATGCTTTTCTAATGAAGAATATGGATGTTGGAAGTATAGATATCTTTCTAATGCTTTTCTAATGAAGAATCTGGATGTTAGAAGTATAGATATCTTTCTAATGCTTTTCTAATGAAGAATATGGATGTTAGAAGTATATATATCTTTCTAATGCTTTTCTAATGAAGAATCTGGATGTTAGAAGTATAGATATCTTTCTAATGCTTTTCTAATGAAGAATCTGGATGTTAGAAGTATAGATATCTTTCTAATGCTTTTCTAATGAAGAATATGGATGTTAGAAGTATAGATATCTTTCTAATGCTTTTTTAATGAAGGATCTGGATGTTAGAAGTATAGATATCTTTCTAATGCTTTTCTAATGCAAGAATCTGGATGTTAGAAGTATAGATATCTTTCTAATGCTTTTCTAATGAAGAATATGGATGTTAGAAGTATATATATCTTTCTAATGCTTTTCTAATGAAGAATATGGATGTTAGAAGTATAGATATCTTTCTAATGCTTTTCTAATGAAGAATATGGATGTTAGAAGTATAGATATCTTTCTAATGCTTTCCTAATGAAGAATATGGATGTTAGAAGTATAGATATCTTTCTAATGCTTTTCTAATGAAGAATATGGATGTTAGAAGTATAGATATCTTTCTAATGCTTTTCTAATGAAGAATCTGGATGTTAGAAGTATAGATATCTTTCTAATGCTTTTCTAATGAAGAATCTGGATGTTAGAAGTATAGATATCTTTCTAATGCTTTTCTAATGAAGAATATGGATGTTAGAAGTATAGATATCTTTCTAATGCTTTTCTAATGCAAGAATCTGGATGTTAGAAGTATAGATATATTTCTAATGCTTTTATAATGAAGAATATGGATGTTAGAAGTATATATATCTTTCTAATGCTTTTCTAATGAAGAATCTGGATGTTAGAAGTATAGATATCTTTCTAATGCTTTTCTAATGAAGAATATGGATGTTAGAAGTATAGATATCTTTCTAATGCTTTTCTAATGAAGAATATGGATGTTAGAAGTATAGATATCTTTCTAATGCTTTTTTAATGAAGAATCTGGATGTTAGAAGTATAGATATCTTTCTAATGCTTTTCTAATGCAAGAATCTGGATGTTAGAAGTATAGATATCTTTCTAATGCTTTTCTAATGAAGAATATGGATGTTAGAAGTATAGATATCTTTCTAATGCTTTTCTAATGAAGAATCTGGATGTTAGAAGTATAGATATCTTTCTAATGCTTTTCTAATGCAAGAATCTGGATGTTAGAAGTATAGATATCTTTCTAATGCTTTTCTAATGCAAGAATCTGGATGTTAGAAGTATAGATATCTTTCTAATGCTTTTCTAATGAAGAATATGGATGTAAGAAGTATAGATATCTTTCTAATGCTTTTCTAATGAAGAATCTGGATGTTAGAAGTATAGATATCTTTCTAATGCTTTTCTAATGAAGAATATGGATGTTGGAAGTATAGATATCTTTCTAATGCTTTTCTAATGCAATAATCTGGATGTTAGAAGTATAGATATCTTTCTAATGCTTTTCTAATGAAGAATCTGGATGTTAGAAGTATAGATATCTTTCTAATGCTTTTCTAATGAAGAATATGGATGTTATAAGTATAGATATCTTTCTAATGCTTTTCTAATGAATAATATGGATGTTAGAAGTATAGATATCTTTCTAATGCTTTTCTAATGCAAGAATCTGGATGTTAGAAGTATAGATATCTTTCTAATGCTTTTCTAATGAAGAATATGGATGTAAGAAGTATAGATATCTTTCTAATGCTTTTCTAATGAAGAATATGGATGTTAGAAGTATAGATATCTTTCTAATGCTTTTCTAATGAAGAATATGGATGTTAGAAGTATATATATATATCTTTCTAATGCTTTTCTAATGAAGAATATGGATGTTAGAAGTATAGATATCTTTCTAATGCTTTTCTAATGAAGAATCTGGATGTTAGAAGTAAAGATATCTTTCTAATGCTTTTCTAATGAAGAATATGAATGTTAGATGTAAAGATATCTTTCTTATGCTTTTCTAATGAAGAATATGGATGTTAGAAGTAAAGATATCTTTCTAATGCTTTTCTAATGCAAGAATCTGGATGTTAGAAGTATAGATATCTTTCTTATGCTATTCTAATGAAGAATATGGATGTTAGATGTAAAGATATCTTTCTAATGCTTTTCTAATGAAGAATATGGATGTTAGAAGTAAAGATATCTTTCTAATGCTTTTCTAATGCAAGAATCTGGATGTTAGAAGTATAGATATCTTTCTTATGCTATTCTAATGAAGAATATGGATGTTAGAAGTATAGATATCTTTCTAATGCTTTTCTAATGCAAGAATCTGGATGTTAGAAGTATAGATATATTTCTAATGCTTTTATAATGAAGAATATGGATGTTAGAAGTATATATATCTTTCTAATGCTTTTCTAATGAAGAATCTGGATGTTAGAAGTATAGATATCTTTCTAATGCTTTTCTAATGAAGAATCTGGATGTTAGAAGTATAGATATCTTTCTAATGCTTTTCTAATGAAGAATATGGATGTTAGAAGTATAGATATCTTTCTAATGCTTTTTTAATGAAGAATCTGGATGTTAGAAGTATAGATATCTTTCTAATGCTTTTCTAATGCAAGAATCTGGATGTTAGAAGTATAGATATCTTTCTAATGCTTTTCTAATGAAGAATATGGATGTTAGAAGTATAAATATCTTTCTAATGCTTTTCTAATGAAGAATATGGATGTTAGAAGTATAGATATCTTTCTAATGCTTTTCTAATGCAATAATCTGGATGTTAGAAGTATAGATATCTTTCTAATGCTTTTCTAATGAAGAATATGGATGTTAGAAGTATAGATATCTTTCTAATGCTTTTCTAATGAAGAATCTGGATGTTAGAAGTATAGATATATTTCTAATGCTTTTCTAATGCAAGAATCTGGATGTTAGAAGTATAGATATCTTTCTAATGCTTTTCTAATGAAGAATATGGATGTTAGAAGTATAGATATCTTTCTAATGCTTTTCTAATGAAGAATCTGGATGTTAGAAGTATAGATATCTTTCTAATGCTTTTCTAATGCAAGAATCTGGATGTTAGAAGTATAGATATCTTTCTAATGCTTTTCTAATGCAAGAATCTGGATGTTAGAAGTATAGATATCTTTCTAATGCTTTTCTAATGAAGAATATGGATGTAAGAAGTATAGATATCTTTCTAATGCTTTTCTAATGAAGAATCTGGATGTTAGAAGTATAGATATCTTTCTAATGCTTTTCTAATGAAGAATATGGATGTTGGAAGTATAGATATCTTTCTAATGCTTTTCTAATGCAATAATCTGGATGTTAGAAGTATAGATATCTTTCTAATGCTTTTCTAATGAAGAATCTGGATGTTAGAAGTATAGATATCTTTCTAATGCTTTTCTAATGAAGAATATGGATGTTATAAGTATAGATATCTTTCTAATGCTTTTCTAATGAAGAATATGGATGTTATAAGTATAGATATCTTTCTAATGCTTTTCTAATGAAGAATATGGATGTTAGAAGTATAGATATCTTTCTAATGCTTTTCTAATGCAAGAATCTGGATGTTAGAAGTATAGATATCTTTCTAATGCTTTTCTAATGAAGAATATGGATGTAAGAAGTATAGATATCTTTCTAATGCTTTTCTAATGAAGAATATGGATGTTAGAAGTATAGATATCTTTCTAATGCTTTTCTAATGAAGAATATGGATGTTAGAAGTATATATATATATCTTTCTAATGCTTTTCTAATGAAGAATATGGATGTTAGAAGTATAGATATCTTTCTAATGCTTTTCTAATGAAGAATCTGGATGTTAGAAGTAAAGATATCTTTCTAATGCTTTTCTAATGAAGAATATGAATGTTAGATGTAAAGATATCTTTCTTATGCTTTTCTAATGAAGAATATGGATGTTAGAAGTAAAGATATCTTTCTAATGCTTTTCTAATGCAAGAATCTGGATGTTAGAAGTATAGATATCTTTCTTATGCTATTCTAATGAAGAATATGGATGTTAGATGTAAAGATATCTTTCTAATGCTTTTCTAATGAAGAATATGGATGTTAGAAGTAAAGATATCTTTCTAATGCTTTTCTAATGCAAGAATCTGGATGTTAGAAGTATAGATATCTTTCTTATGCTATTCTAATGAAGAATATGGATGTTAGAAGTATAGATATCTTTCTAATGCTTTTCTAATGCAAGAATCTGGATGTTAGAAGTATAGATATATTTCTAATGCTTTTATAATGAAGAATATGGATGTTAGAAGTATATATATCTTTCTAATGCTTTTCTAATGAAGAATCTGGATGTTAGAAGTATAGATATCTTTCTAATGCTTTTCTAATGAAGAATCTGGATGTTAGAAGTATAGATATCTTTCTAATGCTTTTCTAATGAAGAATATGGATGTTAGAAGTATAGATATCTTTCTAATGCTTTTTTAATGAAGAATCTGGATGTTAGAAGTATAGATATCTTTCTAATGCTTTTCTAATGCAAGAATCTGGATGTTAGAAGTATAGATATCTTTCTAATGCTTTTCTAATGAAGAATATGGATGTTAGAAGTATAAATATCTTTCTAATGCTTTTCTAATGAAGAATATGGATGTTAGAAGTATAGATATCTTTCTAATGCTTTTCTAATGCAATAATCTGGATGTTAGAAGTATAGATATCTTTCTAATGCTTTTCTAATGAAGAATATGGATGTTAGAAGTATAGATATCTTTCTAATGCTTTTCTAATGCAATAATCTGGATGTTAGAAGTATAGATATCTTTCTAATGCTTTTCTAATGAAGAATATGGATGTTAGAAGTATAGATATCTTTCTAATGCTTTTCGAATGAAGAATATGGATGTTAGAAGTATAGATTTCTTTCTAATGCTTTTCTAATGAAGAATATGGATGTTAGAAGTATAGATATCTTTCTAATGCTTTTCTAATGAAGAATCTGGATGTTAGAAGTATAGGTATCTTTCTAATGCTTTTCTAATGAAGAATATGGATGTTAGAAGTATAGACATCCATGAACGCGTACGCTCGGGCTGCGCCCTCCGTGTTGTACTTTCCCTGATCGGTACACAATTTTGGTGCACGGCTATCCTGACCGGCAACTTGTACCAACATGGACATCCATGAACGCGTACGCTCTGGATGTTAGAAGTATAGATATCTTTCTAATGCTTTTCTAATGAAGAATATGGATGTTAGAAGTATAGATATCTTTCTAATGCTTTTCTAATGAAGAATATGGATGTTAGAAGTATATATATATATCTTTCTAATGCTTTTCTAATGAAGAATATGGATGTTAGAAGTATAGATATCTTTCTAATGCTTTTCTAATGAAGAATCTGGATGTTAGAAGTAAAGATATCTTTCTAATGCTTTTCTAATGAAGAATATGGATGTTAGAAGTATAGATATCTTTCTAATGCTTTTTTAATGAAGAATCTGGATGTTAGAAGTATAGATATCTTTCTAATGCTTTTCTAATGCAAGAATCTGGATGTTAGAAGTATAGATATCTTTCTTATGCTATTCTAATGAAGAATATGGATGTTAGAAGTATAGATATCTTTCTAATGCTTTTCTAATGCAAGAATCTGGATGTTAGAAGTATAGATATATTTCTAATGCTTTTATAATGAAGAATATGGATGTTAGAAGTATATATATCTTTCTAATGCTTTTCTAATGAAGAATCTGGATGTTAGAAGTATAGATATCTTTCTAATGCTTTTCTAATGAAGAATATGGATGTTAGAAGTATAGATATCTTTCTAATGCTTTTCTAATGAAGAATATGGATGTTAGAAGTATAGATATCTTTCTAATGCTTTCCTAATGAAGAATATGGATGTTAGAAGTATAGATATCTTTCTAATGCTTTTCTAATGAAGAATATGGATGTTAGAAGTATAGATATCTTTCTAATGCTTTTCTAATGCAAGAATATGGATGTTAGAAGTATAGATATCTTTCTAATGCTTTTCTAATGAAGAATATGGATGTTAGAAGTATAGATATCTTTCTAATGCTTTTCTAATGAAGAATATGGATGTTAGAAGTATAGATATCTTTCTAATGCTTTTCTAATGAAGAATCTGGATGTTAGAAGTATAGATATCTTTCTAATGCTTTTCTAATGAAGAATATGGATGTTAGAAGTATAGATATCTTTCTAATGCTTTTCTAATGCAAGAATCTGGATGTTAGAAGTATAGATATCTTTCTAATGCTTTTCTAATGAAGAATATGGATGTTAGAAGTATAGATATCTTTCTAATGCTTTTCTAATGAAGAATATGGATGTTAGAAGTATAGATATCTTTCTAATGCTTTTCTAATGAAGAATCTGGATGTTAGAAGTATAGATATCTTTCTAATGCTTTTCTAATGAAGAATATGGATGTTAGAAGTATAGATATCTTTCTAATGCTTTTCTAATGAAGAATCTGGATGTTAGAAGTATAGATATCTTTCTAATGCTTTTCTAATGAAGAATCTGGATGTTAGAAGTATAGATATCTTTCTAATGCTTTTCTAATGAAGAATCTGGATGTTAGAAGTATAGATATCTTTCTAATGCTTTTCTAATGAAGAATATGGATGTTAGAAGTATAGATATCTTTCTAATGCTTTTCTAATGAAGAATATGGATGTTAGAAGTATAGATATCTTTCTAATGCTTTTCTAATGAAGAATCTGGATGTTAGAAGTATAGATATCTTTCTAATGCTTTTCTAATGCAAGAATCTGGATGTTAGAAGTATAGATATCTTTCTAATGCTTTTCTAATGAAGAATATGGATGTTAGAAGTATAGATATCTTTCTAATGCTTTTCTAATGCAAGAATATGGATGTTAGAAGTAAAGATATCTTTCTAATGCTTTTCTAAAGAAGAATCTGGATGTAAGAAGTATAGATATCTTTCTAATGCTTTTCTAATGCAAGAATCTGGATGTTAGAAGTATAGATATCTTTCTAATGCTTTTCTAATGAAGAATATGGATGTAAGAAGTATAGATATCTTTCTAATGCTTTCCTAATGAAGAATATGGATGTTAGAAGTATAGATATCTTTCTAATGCTTTTCTAATGAAGAATCTGGATGTTAGAAGTATAGATATCTTTCTAATGCTTTTCTAATGAAGAATATGGATGTTAGAAGTATAGATATCTTCCTAATGCTTTTCTAATGAAGAATATGGATGTTAGAAGTATAGATATCTTTCTAATGCTTTTCTAATGAAAAATATGGATGTTGGAAGTATAGATATCTTTCTAATGCTTTTCTAATGCAATAATCTGGATGTTAGAAGTATAGATATCTTTCTAATGCTTTTCTAATGAAGAATATGGATGTTAGAGGTATAGATATCTTTCTAATGCTTTTCTAATGAAGAATATGGATGTTAGAAGTATAGATAACTTTCTAATGCTTTTCTAATGCAAGAATCTGGATGTTAGAAGTATAGATATCTTTCTAATGCTTTTCTAATGAAGAATATGGATGTTAGAAGTATAGATATCTTTCTAATGCTTTTCTAATGAAGAATCTGGATGTTAGAAGTATAGATATCTTTCTAATGCTTTTCTAATGAAGAATATGGATGTTAGAAGTATAGATATCTTTCTAATGCTTTTCTAATGCAATAATCTGGATGTTAGAAGTATAGATATCTTTCTAATGCTTTTCTAATGAAGAATATGGATGTTAGAAGTATAGATATCTTTCTAATGCTTTTCTAATGAAGAATATGGATGTTAGAAGTATAGATTTCTTTCTAATGCTTTTCTAATGAAGAATATGGATGTTAGAAGTATAGATATCTTTCTAATGCTTTTCTAATGAAGAATCTGGATGTTAGAAGTATAGATATCTTTCTAATGCTTTTCTAATGAAGAATATGGATGTTAGAAGTATAGACATCCATGAACGCGTACGCTCGGGCTGCGCCCTCCGTGTTGTACTTTCCCTGATCGGTACACAATTTTGGTGCACGGCTATCCTGACCGGCAACTTGTACCAACATGGACATCCATGAACGCGTACGTAGTGTACTTTCCCTGATCGGTACACAATTTTGGTGCATGTGTACCAACATGGACATCCATGAACGCGTACGCTCGGGCTGCGCCCTCCGTGTTGTACTTTCCCTGATCGGTACACAATTTTGGTGCACGGCTATCCTGACCGGCAACTTGTACCAACATGGACATCCATGAACGCGTACGTAGTGTACTTTCCCTGATCGGTACACAATTTTGGTGCATGTGTACCAACATGGACATCCATGAACGCGTACGCTCGGGCTGCGCCCTCCGTGTTGTACTTTCCCTGATCGGTACACAATTTTGGTGCACGGCTATCCTGACCGGCAACTTGTACCAACATGGACATCCATGAACGCGTACGTAGTGTACTTTCCCTGATCGGTACACAATTTTGGTGCATGTGTACCAACATGGACATCCATGAACGCGTACGCTCGGGCTGCGCCCTCCGTGTTGTACTTTCCCTGATCGGTACACAATTTTGGTGCATGTGTACCAACATGGACATCCATGAACGCGTACGCTCGGGCTGCGCCCTCCGTGTTGTACTTTCCCTGATCGGTACACAATTTTGGTGCATGTGTACCAACATGGACATCCATGAACGCGTACGCTCGGGCTGCGCCCTCCGTGTTGTACTTTCCCTGATCGGTACACAATTTTGGTGCACGGCTATCCTGACCGGCAACTTGTACCAACATGGACATCCATGAACGCGTACGTAGTGTACTTTCCCTGATCGGTACAC
Organism: Anopheles merus; assembly: GCF_017562075.2. Lineage (NCBI taxonomy): Eukaryota > Metazoa > Arthropoda > Insecta > Diptera > Culicidae > Anopheles > Anopheles merus. Next base: position 43,201 of record NW_024427652.1, on the reverse strand, counting down.
AATTTTGGTGCATGTGTACCAACATGGACATCCATGAACGCGTACGCTCGGGCTGCGCCCTCCGTGTTGTACTTTCCCTGATCGGTACACAATTTTGGTGCATGTGTACCAACATGGACATCCATGAACGCGTACGCTCGGGCTGCGCCCTCCGTGTTGTACTTTCCCTGATCGGTACACAATTTTGGTGCATGTGTACCAACATGGACATCCATGAACGCGTACGCTCGGGCTGCGCCCTCCGTGTTGTACTTTCCCTGATCGGTACACAATTTTGGTGCACGGCTATCCTGACCGGCAACTTGTACCAACATGGACATCCATGAACGCGTACGTAGTGTACTTTCCCTGATCGGTACACAATTTTGGTGCACGGCTTAGGAAATGGGCTTAAAATGTTATCACTCAATCCATTTAATCTTGTTATAGTCGATACTTACCGTGCCGACCAAGTAGGACACGATACAAGGCAATGTTGTTTGAGTAATAATATATCCGCCATACATTTCAGTACAAAATTGCTCGGTCAGACCTACGGCGGGCCATAACTCGAATACTAAACGTCGCAGACATGGGTCGTAGAACAATTTTAAGCTCGTCTAATCGTTCTCTATCCGATTCTGGATAGTGGTTTTTTGACCACTTTTCATCATTTTGTGACACCCCGAACCTAGGGACAGCTCCCTAGCTTTTTGCAAAAAAGTGCACCGAACGGGCCGGAGAGCTCGAGTAGTCAAAAAAATTTTTTTCGCTAAAAACCCTCAAAACGTGTCAGAAACACACCCTAGATGATGAAAAGTGCAACCAGAAAGTCAACCGACAACATGCCCGGGGGTACCAATTTGCTCTACGCGTCCCTAGGTAGGGTACTTTTTCATACAAACATCAATGTGCACGGTGCACAAAGTGCGCGGAACAAAAATTGCTCGGTCAGACCTACGGCGGGCCATAACTCGAATACTAAACGTCGCAGACATGGGTCGTAGAACAATTTTAAGCTCGTCTAATCATTCTCTATCCGATTCTGGATAGTGGTTTTTTGACCACTTTTCATCATTTTGTGACACCCCGAACCTAGGGACAGCTCCCTAGCTTTTTGCAAAAAAGTGCACCGAACGGGCCGGAGAGCTCGAGTAGTCAAAAAAATTTTTTTCGCTAAAAACCCTCAAAACGTGTCAGAAACACACCCTAGATGATGAAAAGTGCAACCAGAAAGTCAACCGACAACATGCCCGGGGGTACCAATTTGCTCTACGCGTCCCTAGGTAGGGTACTTTTTCATACAAACATCAATGTGCACGGTGCACAAAGTGCGCGGAACAAAACTTGCTCGGTCAGACCTACGGCGGGCCATAACTCGAATACTAAACGTCGCAGACATGGGTCGTAGAACAATTTTAAGCTCGTCTAATCATTCTCTATCCGATTCTGGATAGTGGTTTTTTGACCACTTTTCATCATTTTGTGACACCCCGAACCTAGGGACAGCTCCCTAGCTTTTTGCAAAAAAGTGCACCGAACGGGCCGGAGAGCTCGAGTAGTCAAAAAAATTTTTTTCGCTAAAAACCCTCAAAACGTGTCAGAAACACACCCTAGATGATGAAAAGTGCAACCAGAAAGTCAACCGACAACATGCCCGGGGGTACCAATTTGCTCTACGCGTCCCTAGGTAGGGTACTTTTTCATACAAACATCAATGTGCACGGTGCACAAAGTGCGCGGAACAAAAATTGCTCGGTCAGACCTACGGCGGGCCATAACTCGAATACTAAACGTCGCAGACATGGGTCGTAGAACAATTTTAAGCTCGTCTAATCATTCTCTATCCGATTCTGGATAGTGGTTTTTTGACCACTTTTCATCATTTTGTGACACCCCGAACCTAGGGACAGCTCCCTAGCTTTTTGCAAAAAAGTGCACCGAACGGGCCGGAGAGCTCGAGTAGTCAAAAAAATTTTTTTCGCTAAAAACCCTCAAAACGTGTCAGAAACACACCCTAGATGATGAAAAGTGCAACCAGAAAGTCAACCGACAACATGCCCGGGGGTACCAATTTGCTCTACGCGTCCCTAGGTAGGGTACTTTTTCATACAAACATCAATGTGCACGGTGCACAAAGTGCGCGGAACAAAAATTGCTCGGTCAGACCTACGGCGGGCCATAACTCGAATACTAAACGTCGCAGACATGGGTCGTAGAACAATTTTAAGCTCGTCTAATCATTCTCTATCCGATTCTGGATAGTGGTTTTTTGACCACTTTTCATCATTTTGTGACACCCCGAACCTAGGGACAGCTCCCTAGCTTTTTGCAAAAAAGTGCACCGAACGGGCCGGAGAGCTCGAGTAGTCAAAAAAATTTTTTTCGCTAAAAACCCTCAAAACGTGTCAGAAACACACCCTAGATGATGAAAAGTGCAACCAGAAAGTCAACCGACAACATGCCCGGGGGTACCAATTTGCTCTACGCGTCCCTAGGTAGGGTACTTTTTCATACAAACATCAATGTGCACGGTGCACAAAGTGCGCGGAACAAAAATTGCTCGGTCAGACCTACGGCGGGCCATAACTCGAATACTAAACGTCGCAGACATGGGTCGTAGAACAATTTTAAGCTCGTCTAATCATTCTCTATCCGATTCTGGATAGTGGTTTTTTGACCACTTTTCATCATTTTGTGACACCCCGAACCTAGGGACAGCTCCCTAGCTTTTTGCAAAAAAGTGCACCGAACGGGCCGGAGAGCTCGAGTAGTCAAAAAAATTTTTTTCGCTAAAAACCCTCAAAACGTGTCAGAAACACACCCTAGATGATGAAAAGTGCAACCAGAAAGTCAACCGACAACATGCCCGGGGGTACCAATTTGCTCTACGCGTCCCTAGGTAGGGTACTTTTTCATACAAACATCAATGTGCACGGTGCACAAAGTGCGCGGAACAAAAATTGCTCGGTCAGACCTACGGCGGGCCATAACTCGAATACTAAACGTCGCAGACATGGGTCGTAGAACAATTTTAAGCTCGTCTAATCATTCTCTATCCGATTCTGGATAGTGGTTTTTTGACCACTTTTCATCATTTTGTGACACCCCGAACCTAGGGACAGCTCCCTAGCTTTTTGCAAAAAAGTGCACCGAACGGGCCGGAGAGCTCGAGTAGTCAAAAAAATTTTTTTCGCTAAAAACCCTCAAAACGTGTCAGAAACACACCCTAGATGATGAAAAGTGCAACCAGAAAGTCAACCGACAACATGCCCGGGGGTACCAATTTGCTCTACGCGTCCCTAGGTAGGGTACTTTTTCATACAAACATCAATGTGCACGGTGCACAAAGTGCGCGGAACAAAAATTGCTCGGTCAGACCTACGGCGGGCCATAACTCGAATACTAAACGTCGCAGACATGGGTCGTAGAACAATTTTAAGCTCGTCTAATCATTCTCTATCCGATTCTGGATAGTGGTTTTTTGACCACTTTTCATCATTTTGTGACACCCCGAACCTAGGGACAGCTCCCTAGCTTTTTGCAAAAAAGTGCACCGAACGGGCCGGAGAGCTCGAGTAGTCAAAAAAATTTTTTTCGCTAAAAACCCTCAAAACGTGTCAGAAACACACCCTAGATGATGAAAAGTGCAACCAGAAAGTCAACCGACAACATGCCCGGGGGTACCAATTTGCTCTACGCGTCCCTAGGTAGGGTACTTTTTCATACAAACATCAATGTGCACGGTGCACAAAGTGCGCGGAACAAAAATTGCTCGGTCAGACCTACGGCGGGCCATAACTCGAATACTAAACGTCGCAGACATGGGTCGTAGAACAATTTTAAGCTCGTCTAATCATTCTCTATCCGATTCTGGATAGTGGTTTTTTGACCACTTTTCATCATTTTGTGACACCCCGAACCTAGGGACAGCTCCCTAGCTTTTTGCAAAAAAGTGCACCGAACGGGCCGGAGAGCTCGAGTAGTCAAAAAAATTTTTTTCGCTAAAAACCCTCAAAACGTGTCAGAAACACACCCTAGATGATGAAAAGTGCAACCAGAAAGTCAACCGACAACATGCCCGGGGGTACCAATTTGCTCTACGCGTCCCTAGGTAGGGTACTTTTTCATACAAACATCAATGTGCACGGTGCACAAAGTGCGCGGAACAAAAATTGCTCGGTCAGACCTACGGCGGGCCATAACTCGAATACTAAACGTCGCAGACATGGGTCGTAGAACAATTTTAAGCTCGTCTAATCATTCTCTATCCGATTCTGGATAGTGGTTTTTTGACCACTTTTCATCATTTTGTGACACCCCGAACCTAGGGACAGCTCCCTAGCTTTTTGCAAAAAAGTGCACCGAACGGGCCGGAGAGCTCGAGTAGTCAAAAAAATTTTTTTCGCTAAAAACCCTCAAAACGTGTCAGAAACACACCCTAGATGATGAAAAGTGCAACCAGAAAGTCAACCGACAACATGCCCGGGGGTACCAATTTGCTCTACGCGTCCCTAGGTAGGGTACTTTTTCATACAAACATCAATGTGCACGGTGCACAAAGTGCGCGGAACAAAAATTGCTCGGTCAGACCTACGGCGGGCCATAACTCGAATACTAAACGTCGCAGACATGGGTCGTAGAACAATTTTAAGCTCGTCTAATCATTCTCTATCCGATTCTGGATAGTGGTTTTTTGACCACTTTTCATCATTTTGTGACACCCCGAACCTAGGGACAGCTCCCTAGCTTTTTGCAAAAAAGTGCACCGAACGGGCCGGAGAGCTCGAGTAGTCAAAAAAATTTTTTTCGCTAAAAACCCTCAAAACGTGTCAGAAACACACCCTAGATGATGAAAAGTGCAACCAGAAAGTCAACCGACAACATGCCCGGGGGTACCAATTTGCTCTACGCGTCCCTAGGTAGGGTACTTTTTCATACAAACATCAATGTGCACGGTGCACAAAGTGCGCGGAACAAAAATTGCTCGGTCAGACCTACGGCGGGCCATAACTCGAATACTAAACGTCGCAGACATGGGTCGTAGAACAATTTTAAGCTCGTCTAATCATTCTCTATCCGATTCTGGATAGTGGTTTTTTGACCACTTTTCATCATTTTGTGACACCCCGAACCTAGGGACAGCTCCCTAGCTTTTTGCAAAAAAGTGCACCGAACGGGCCGGAGAGCTCGAGTAGTCAAAAAAATTTTTTTCGCTAAAAACCCTCAAAACGTGTCAGAAACACACCCTAGATGATGAAAAGTGCAACCAGAAAGTCAACCGACAACATGCCCGGGGGTACCAATTTGCTCTACGCGTCCCTAGGTAGGGTACTTTTTCATACAAACATCAATGTGCACGGTGCACAAAGTGCGCGGAACAAAAATTGCTCGGTCAGACCTACGGCGGGCCATAACTCGAATACTAAACGTCGCAGACATGGGTCGTAGAACAATTTTAAGCTCGTCTAATCATTCTCTATCCGATTCTGGATAGTGGTTTTTTGACCACTTTTCATCATTTTGTGACACCCCGAACCTAGGGACAGCTCCCTAGCTTTTTGCAAAAAAGTGCACCGAACGGGCCGGAGAGCTCGAGTAGTCAAAAAAATTTTTTTCGCTAAAAACCCTCAAAACGTGTCAGAAACACACCCTAGATGATGAAAAGTGCAACCAGAAAGTCAACCGACAACATGCCCGGGGGTACCAATTTGCTCTACGCGTCCCTAGGTAGGGTACTTTTTCATACAAACATCAATGTGCACGGTGCACAAAGTGCGCGGAACAAAAATTGCTCGGTCAGACCTACGGCGGGCCATAACTCGAATACTAAACGTCGCAGACATGGGTCGTAGAACAATTTTAAGCTCGTCTAATCATTCTCTATCCGATTCTGGATAGTGGTTTTTTGACCACTTTTCATCATTTTGTGACACCCCGAACCTAGGGACAGCTCCCTAGCTTTTTGCAAAAAAGTGCACCGAACGGGCCGGAGAGCTCGAGTAGTCAAAAAAATTTTTTTCGCTAAAAACCCTCAAAACGTGTCAGAAACACACCCTAGATGATGAAAAGTGCAACCAGAAAGTCAACCGACAACATGCCCGGGGGTACCAATTTGCTCTACGCGTCCCTAGGTAGGGTACTTTTTCATACAAACATCAATGTGCACGGTGCACAAAGTGCGCGGAACAAAAATTGCTCGGTCAGACCTACGGCGGGCCATAACTCGAATACTAAACGTCGCAGACATGGGTCGTAGAACAATTTTAAGCTCGTCTAATCATTCTCTATCCGATTCTGGATAGTGGTTTTTTGACCACTTTTCATCATTTTGTGACACCCCGAACCTAGGGACAGCTCCCTAGCTTTTTGCAAAAAAGTGCACCGAACGGGCCGGAGAGCTCGAGTAGTCAAAAAAATTTTTTTCGCTAAAAACCCTCAAAACGTGTCAGAAACACACCCTAGATGATGAAAAGTGCAACCAGAAAGTCAACCGACAACATGCCCGGGGGTACCAATTTGCTCTACGCGTCCCTAGGTAGGGTACTTTTTCATACAAACATCAATGTGCACGGTGCACAAAGTGCGCGGAACAAAAATTGCTCGGTCAGACCTACGGCGGGCCATAACTCGAATACTAAACGTCGCAGACATGGGTCGTAGAACAATTTTAAGCTCGTCTAATCATTCTCTATCCGATTCTGGATAGTGGTTTTTTGACCACTTTTCATCATTTTGTGACACCCCGAACCTAGGGACAGCTCCCTAGCTTTTTGCAAAAAAGTGCACCGAACGGGCCGGAGAGCTCGAGTAGTCAAAAAAATTTTTTTCGCTAAAAACCCTCAAAACGTGTCAGAAACACACCCTAGATGATGAAAAGTGCAACCAGAAAGTCAACCGACAACATGCCCGGGGGTACCAATTTGCTCTACGCGTCCCTAGGTAGGGTACTTTTTCATACAAACATCAATGTGCACGGTGCACAAAGTGCGCGGAACAAAAATTGCTCGGTCAGACCTACGGCGGGCCATAACTCGAATACTAAACGTCGCAGACATGGGTCGTAGAACAATTTTAAGCTCGTCTAATCATTCTCTATCCGATTCTGGATAGTGGTTTTTTGACCACTTTTCATCATTTTGTGACACCCCGAACCTAGGGACAGCTCCCTAGCTTTTTGCAAAAAAGTGCACCGAACGGGCCGGAGAGCTCGAGTAGTCAAAAAAATTTTTTTCGCTAAAAACCCTCAAAACGTGTCAGAAACACACCCTAGATGATGAAAAGTGCAACCAGAAAGTCAACCGACAACATGCCCGGGGGTACCAATTTGCTCTACGCGTCCCTAGGTAGGGTACTTTTTCATACAAACATCAATGTGCACGGTGCACAAAGTGCGCGGAACAAAAATTGCTCGGTCAGACCTACGGCGGGCCATAACTCGAATACTAAACGTCGCAGACATGGGTCGTAGAACAATTTTAAGCTCGTCTAATCATTCTCTATCCGATTCTGGATAGTGGTTTTTTGACCACTTTTCATCATTTTGTGACACCCCGAACCTAGGGACAGCTCCCTAGCTTTTTGCAAAAAAGTGCACCGAACGGGCCGGAGAGCTCGAGTAGTCAAAAAAATTTTTTTCGCTAAAAACCCTCAAAACGTGTCAGAAACACACCCTAGATGATGAAAAGTGCAACCAGAAAGTCAACCGACAACATGCCCGGGGGTACCAATTTGCTCTACGCGTCCCTAGGTAGGGTACTTTTTCATACAAACATCAATGTGCACGGTGCACAAAGTGCGCGGAACAAAAATTGCTCGGTCAGACCTACGGCGGGCCATAACTCGAATACTAAACGTCGCAGACATGGGTCGTAGAACAATTTTAAGCTCGTCTAATCATTCTCTATCCGATTCTGGATAGTGGTTTTTTGACCACTTTTCATCATTTTGTGACACCCCGAACCTAGGGACAGCTCCCTAGCTTTTTGCAAAAAAGTGCACCGAACGGGCCGGAGAGCTCGAGTAGTCAAAAAAATTTTTTTCGCTAAAAACCCTCAAAACGTGTCAGAAACACACCCTAGATGATGAAAAGTGCAACCAGAAAGTCAACCGACAACATGCCCGGGGGTACCAATTTGCTCTACGCGTCCCTAGGTAGGGTACTTTTTCATACAAACATCAATGTGCACGGTGCACAAAGTGCGCGGAACAAAAATTGCTCGGTCAGACCTACGGCGGGCCATAACTCGAATACTAAACGTCGCAGACATGGGTCGTAGAACAATTTTAAGCTCGTCTAATCATTCTCTATCCGATTCTGGATAGTGGTTTTTTGACCACTTTTCATCATTTTGTGACACCCCGAACCTAGGGACAGCTCCCTAGCTTTTTGCAAAAAAGTGCACCGAACGGGCCGGAGAGCTCGAGTAGTCAAAAAAATTTTTTTCGCTAAAAACCCTCAAAACGTGTCAGAAACACACCCTAGATGATGAAAAGTGCAACCAGAAAGTCAACCGACAACATGCCCGGGGGTACCAATTTGCTCTACGCGTCCCTAGGTAGGGTACTTTTTCATACAAACATCAATGTGCACGGTGCACAAAGTGCGCGGAACAAAAATTGCTCGGTCAGACCTACGGCGGGCCATAACTCGAATACTAAACGTCGCAGACATGGGTCGTAGAACAATTTTAAGCTCGTCTAATCATTCTCTATCCGATTCTGGATAGTGGTTTTTTGACCACTTTTCATCATTTTGTGACACCCCGAACCTAGGGACAGCTCCCTAGCTTTTTGCAAAAAAGTGCACCGAACGGGCCGGAGAGCTCGAGTAGTCAAAAAAATTTTTTTCGCTAAAAACCCTCAAAACGTGTCAGAAACACACCCTAGATGATGAAAAGTGCAACCAGAAAGTCAACCGACAACATGCCCGGGGGTACCAATTTGCTCTACGCGTCCCTAGGTAGGGTACTTTTTCATACAAACATCAATGTGCACGGTGCACAAAGTGCGCGGAACAAAAATTGCTCGGTCAGACCTACGGCGGGCCATAACTCGAATACTAAACGTCGCAGACATGGGTCGTAGAACAATTTTAAGCTCGTCTAATCATTCTCTATCCGATTCTGGATAGTGGTTTTTTGACCACTTTTCATCATTTTGTGACACCCCGAACCTAGGGACAGCTCCCTAGCTTTTTGCAAAAAAGTGCACCGAACGGGCCGGAGAGCTCGAGTAGTCAAAAAAATTTTTTTCGCTAAAAACCCTCAAAACGTGTCAGAAACACACCCTAGATGATGAAAAGTGCAACCAGAAAGTCAACCGACAACATGCCCGGGGGTACCAATTTGCTCTACGCGTCCCTAGGTAGGGTACTTTTTCATACAAACATCAATGTGCACGGTGCACAAAGTGCGCGGAACAAAAATTGCTCGGTCAGACCTACGGCGGGCCATAACTCGAATACTAAACGTCGCAGACATGGGTCGTAGAACAATTTTAAGCTCGTCTAATCATTCTCTATCCGATTCTGGATAGTGGTTTTTTGACCACTTTTCATCATTTTGTGACACCCCGAACCTAGGGACAGCTCCCTAGCTTTTTGCAAAAAAGTGCACCGAACGGGCCGGAGAGCTCGAGTAGTCAAAAAAATTTTTTTCGCTAAAAACCCTCAAAACGTGTCAGAAACACACCCTAGATGATGAAAAGTGCAACCAGAAAGTCAACCGACAACATGCCCGGGGGTACCAATTTGCTCTACGCGTCCCTAGGTAGGGTACTTTTTCATACAAACATCAATGTGCACGGTGCACAAAGTGCGCGGAACAAAAATTGCTCGGTCAGACCTACGGCGGGCCATAACTCGAATACTAAACGTCGCAGACATGGGTCGTAGAACAATTTTAAGCTCGTCTAATCATTCTCTATCCGATTCTGGATAGTGGTTTTTTGACCACTTTTCATCATTTTGTGACACCCCGAACCTAGGGACAGCTCCCTAGCTTTTTGCAAAAAAGTGCACCGAACGGGCCGGAGAGCTCGAGTAGTCAAAAAAATTTTTTTCGCTAAAAACCCTCAAAACGTGTCAGAAACACACCCTAGATGATGAAAAGTGCAACCAGAAAGTCAACCGACAACATGCCCGGGGGTACCAATTTGCTCTACGCGTCCCTAGGTAGGGTACTTTTTCATACAAACATCAATGTGCACGGTGCACAAAGTGCGCGGAACAAAAATTGCTCGGTCAGACCTACGGCGGGCCATAACTCGAATACTAAACGTCGCAGACATGGGTCGTAGAACAATTTTAAGCTCGTCTAATCATTCTCTATCCGATTCTGGATAGTGGTTTTTTGACCACTTTTCATCATTTTGTGACACCCCGAACCTAGGGACAGCTCCCTAGCTTTTTGCAAAAAAGTGCACCGAACGGGCCGGAGAGCTCGAGTAGTCAAAAAAATTTTTTTCGCTAAAAACCCTCAAAACGTGTCAGAAACACACCCTAGATGATGAAAAGTGCAACCAGAAAGTCAACCGACAACATGCCCGGGGGTACCAATTTGCTCTACGCGTCCCTAGGTAGGGTACTTTTTCATACAAACATCAAAGTGCGCTTAGCAAAAGTTCTCCGTCAGACCTACGGCGGGCCATAACTCGAAAACTAAACGTCGCAGACATGGGTCGTAGAACAATTTTAAGTTCGTCTAATGATTCTACATCCGATTCTGGATAGTGGTTTTTTGACCACTTTTCAAAATTTTGTGACACCCCAAACCTAGGGGCAGCTCCCTAGCTTTTGTCAAAAAATGGTCACCGAACGGGCCGGAGAGCTCGAGTAGTCAAAAAATTTTTTTTCGCCAAAATCACTGAAAACGTGTAGAAAACGCATTTTAGATGATGAAAAGTGAAACCAGAACGTCAAACAACAACTTTTTTGGGGGTACCCTTTTTACTCTACGGGCCCCTAGGTAAGGCGCGCCATTAGCGCTTTCCTCTCGAGTTCCCAACTTTTGCCCTCCTGGGAACATGATCATTTGTTCATTGCCTACTATAGGGAGGGTACCTTGCTCCGAGGTCAAAAATGAAAATTTCACCAAATCGTAGTTTTTACCTCTATTTTGTCGTAGGAGCATGGTTTGAGGTGTCGGTGGGTCATTTCGGCCCCCATTTGGGTCATACGTCCCCTCCCCGATTTAGTTCGTCGTATGACCATAGTCCGAACTTATGAAGCAAAAGTGGTGTCTGGTGGTGTCTGCCGATGATCTTAACCTATGATTTCGAGTTGATATGCGTATATTAGAGTAAAATTAGGCCTTGTAGTACACGGCTTATGCCCCGGACTAGGTGTCCCGGGGACAAAATCTCGAAAATTACAGACACCCCAGCATCGCTTAAGGTGGTCAGTAGCAAATATATTTTTGGGTCTTCGGACCCATGAAGAGACAGTAGCTGGCTAGTTTGCTGTACTCTTACGCTGAGAACTGGCAGCGTAGAGGGTCTACGGACCCTGAAAGGACCTACCCAACCTTTCAAAAAGCTCCCTGGAGCGGTACATCACGGGTCTACGGACCCTAAGACTTCGTCGTGATGGTTTCAAGCATAAAAGTCGTAACAGTTTAAGAGGTTTTCGTAAGCGTATATTAAATGCATGCTTGAAACTAAGCTTCGTTGTCTTTAAACACTGCAAGACCAATCGAACTTTTTAGGGAAACTCGAAGGATTCACGCTAAGCTCGATGAGCTATTAAGGGTAGTGGTGCATGGTTTGTCGGCGTTCCTTGGATCTAATCCATTGAACAAATGTGTCTGGGGTCATGGTGCAGGTAAAATAGCGTGATGAAACCGGGTTTCCCTTACCAAATGTGGCATAACTTTCCCTGAGAGCGAAGCTCAGACCCACGTAGGGGAGAGCAAAGTGGAACTTAAATGTTCTATGCAGCAAATGTTCGCCATGCGGATAAACAAGTTGGAATAGCTCAATGTAGTGTAATGCAAACACGAATCGCAATTAACGATAAGGGGACCCAGAAGCAATTCTGCGGAACCCTCGGGGGAGGTGTGAGTTGATATAATTAGAGGTGATAGTCCAAGTTGTTCGAGCTCCGGCTCGGCAGCCGATACGAGGTTCCTGTTGAGCTTGTACATCGCGCAGAGGCGCCGTTCGGTTCTAGCAATGATTCCCGCCACCATGTTTCATGCGTGCAGAGGTCCGTTAGAGCTCGAGCAATGTGTCCCGCCGTGATTACGAAAAAGTTTAACAGTTGACTAAGTTGGGGGTGTGTTCAAGTAATCGCGCAGAGATGCCGTTCGGTTTAAAGCAATGTTTCCCGTCACGAGGTGGTATTGGCACCTGTGCAGAGTGACCGTTAGCAATGTCTCCCGTATCACGGTGGAGTTCTTCCACTAGTGCAGAGTGACCGCTAGCAATGTCTCCCGTCACAAGGTGGTAGCCCAGCAGTGCAGAGAAGCCGCTTTCAGCAATGTTTCCCGTCACGAGGTGGTATTGGCACCTGTGCAGAGTGACCGTTAGCAATGTCTCCCGTATCACGGTGGAGTTCTTCCACTAGTGCAGAGTGACCGCTAGCAATGTCTCCCGTCACAAGGTGGTAGCGCAGCAGTGCAGAGAAGCCGCTGTAGCAAAGTCTCCCGTATCACGGTGGAGTTCTTCCACTAGTGCAGAGAGATCGCTGAACCGTGCAATGTGTCCCGTCGTGCGCACCCGTTCGACCAGATGTAACAAGTTGGGGTGCAAGTTGCAAGTTCACGCGCAGAGATGCCGTTCGGTTTAAAGCAATGTTTCCCGTCACGAGGTGGTATTGGCACCTGTGCAGAGTGACCGTTAGCAATGTCTCCCGTATCACGGTGGAGTTCTTCCACTAGTGCAGAGTGACCGCTAGCAATGTCTCCCGTCACATTGGTGGTAGCCCAGCAGTGCAGAGAAGCCGCTTTCAGCAATGTTTCCCGTCACGAGGTGGTATTGGCACCTGTGCAGAGTGACCGTTAGCAATGTCTCCCGTATCACGGTGGAGTTCTTCCACTAGTGCAGAGTGACCGCTAGCAATGTCTCCCGTCACATTGGTGGTAGCCCAGCAGTGCAGAGAAGCCGCTGTAGCAAAGTCTCCCGTATCACGGTGGTATCATTCCACTAGTGCAGAGAGATCGCTGAACCGTTCAATGTGTCCCGTCGCGGTGTGCTTGTAGCGAGCACGTAGGATACACCTTGC
>NW_024427652.1:0-17500 GCF_017562075.2 Anopheles merus | reverse complement strand
CAACCTTTTTGACAGGACGTCCCTAGAAAACGGCTTTTTCCTTTTCGGCATTAAGTGGCATGTTTAACGTGGCTAGAACATCAATTATCCTGCAAATGGCACTCAAGCTTGGCAAAAGTCTCGAAACACTCCTATCTTGACGCACCGGCAACCGCAACACGATGCAAAACAAATTGCACGAGCTACTGATACTTGTACCATGCACGGTACACGGTTCCGAAAATTACGCCTGAAAGTATGCAATTTGGTGCTACCCTAGGGAACTTGTATGGGGAAGCCTACCTACGCGTGTCGCACGTTGCAAGTTGCATGGTCGTCGATCAGAGGCATGCAAAAGCACCTATCTAGGGGAATTACTCTACGTTCTAGTAGCTAGTGCGATTTTCCGGTCCAGCACGGCAGTACGCCTGCATGCATACAATCCATGTACCAACCATGTACCTAGGCGTTGGTCAGTAGCTTTTGGCGCCACATGGAGAAAGTATTCGAGTTCAGATTTCTGGGACTTAGCGTATTTTTCAAAACTATTAATTTAAATTAAACTATTAATGGGTCTCAAGCTAGGCGTTGGTCAGTAGCTTTAGGCGCAACATGGAGGAAGTATTCGAGTTCAGATTTCTGGGACTTAGCGTATTTTTCAAAACTATTAATGGAAATTAAACTATAAATGGGTCTCAAGCTAGGCGTTGGTCAGTAGCTTTTGGCGCCACATGGAGGAAGTATTCGAGTTCAGATTTCTGGGACTTAGCGTATTTTTCAAAACTATTAATGGAAATTAAACTATAAATGGGTCTCAAGCTAGGCGTTGGTCAGTAGCTTTTGGCGCAACATGGAGGAAGTATTCGAGTTCAGATTTCTGGGACTTAGCGTATTTTTCAATCATATTAAACCGAATCAAACATAAAAATGATGAAACCTACACGACGTTCCTAGGTTATGGACGAAAAGTGACGATTTAGTGCCGGTCAGGATAGCCGTGCACCAAAATTGTGTACCGATCAGGGAAAGTACAACACGGAGGGCGCAGCCCGAGCGTACGCGTTCATGGATGTCCATGTTGGTACAAGTTGCCGGTCAGGATAGCCGTGCACCAAAATTGTGTACCGATCAGGGAAAGTACAACACGGAGGGCGCAGCCCGAGCGTACGCGTTCATGGATGTCCATGTTGGTACAAGTTGCCGGTCAGGATAGCCGTGCACCAAAATTGTGTACCGATCAGGGAAAGTACAACACGGAGGGCGCAGCCCGAGCGTACGCGTTCATGGATGTCCATGTTGGTACAAGTTGCCGGTCAGGATAGCCGTGCACCAAAATTGTGTACCGATCAGGGAAAGTACACTACGTACGCGTTCATGGATGTCCATGTTGGTACAAGTTGCCGGTCAGGATAGCCGTGCACCAAAATTGTGTACCGATCAGGGAAAGTACAACACGGAGGGCGCAGCCCGAGCGTACGCGTTCATGGATGTCCATGTTGGTACACATGCACCAAAATTGTGTACCGATCAGGGAAAGTACACTACGTACGCGTTCATGGATGTCCATGTTGGTACAAGTTGCCGGTCAGGATAGCCGTGCACCAAAATTGTGTACCGATCAGGGAAAGTACAACACGGAGGGCGCAGCCCGAGCGTACGCGTTCATGGATGTCCATGTTGGTACACATGCACCAAAATTGTGTACCGATCAGGGAAAGTACAACACGGAGGGCGCAGCCCGAGCGTACGCGTTCATGGATGTCCATGTTGGTACACATGCACCAAAATTGTGTACCGATCAGGGAAAGTACAACACGGAGGGCGCAGCCCGAGCGTACGCGTTCATGGATGTCCATGTTGGTACAATCTACATGTACGTACCTAGTTTTTGTGTCAAAAGTTGCAATAAAGTGCTTGTATGCTTAAAATGCTTATCTCAACCGGTCAACTTTTGGCCTGCCCTTTTATAGACAGAAACCTAGAAAGATACGCCCGAGGGCGGTAGCCCGAGGGCGAAACTCGCGATTTTTGTGTTTTTCCATTCGCCCGGGACGACGAAATGAGCTCTGTGCACATCGTGCCGAAAACTGTCTTCTCCACCTTTGTTTTTGTCCGTCTGATCATAAAATCACCCTTATTTGTGTACCATTTGGAGTGCGCAGCCCAAACGTACGCGTTAATGTTAATGTTTGTATACACTACATGTTTGTTCCTAGGATTTGGTAATTGAGTCAAACACACAATTCCCCGACCGTCGCGGACACCATTCTTGGACAGAAGTCCTAGTACGTAGAGTACTTTCCCTAGGTATGTGCCCGTTCGTGACTATCGTTGCGTGCATACGGACACGCTTGGGTATGTTTACCATACAAGGTTTACTAGGGAAACCTGCTTGCTCGACCATTGCCCTCCCGTCGCGGACACCATTCTTGGACAGAAGTCCTAGTACGTAGAGTACTTTCCCTAGGTATGTGCCCGTTCGTGACTATCGTTGCGTGCATACGGACACGCTTGGGTATGTTTACCATACAAGGTTTACTAGGGAAACCTGCTTGCTCGACCATTGCCCTCCCGTCGCGGACACCATTCTTGGACAGAAGTCCTAGTACGTAGAGTACTTTCCCTAGGTATGTGCCCGTTCGTGACTATCGTTGCGTGCATACGGACACGCTTGGGTATGTTTACCATACAAGGTTTACTAGGGAAACCTGCTTGCTCGACCATTGCCCTCCCGTCGCGGACACCATTCTTGGACAGAAGTCCTAGTACGTAGAGTACTTTCCCTAGGTATGTGCCCGTTCGTGACTATCGTTGCGTGCATACGGACACGCTTGGGTATGTTTACCATACAAGGTTTACTAGGGAAACCTGCTTGCTCGACCATTGCCCTCCCGTCGCGGACACCATTCTTGGACAGAAGTCCTAGTACGTAGAGTACTTTCCCTAGGTATGTGCCCGTTCGTGACTATCGTTGCGTGCATACGGACACGCTTGGGTATGTTTACCATACAAGGTTTACTAGGGAAACCTGCTTGCTCGACCATTGCCCTCCCGTCGCGGACACCATTCTTGGACAGAAGTCCTAGTACGTAGAGTACTTTCCCTAGGTATGTGCCCGTTCGTGACTATCGTTGCGTGCATACGGACACGCTTGGGTATGTTTACCATACAAGGTTTACTAGGGAAACCTGCTTGCTCGACCATTGCCCTCCCGTCGCGGACACCATTCTTGGACAGAAGTCCTAGTACGTAGAGTACTTTCCCTAGGTATGTGCCCGTTCGTGACTATCGTTGCGTGCATACGGACACGCTTGGGTATGTTTACCATACAAGGTTTACTAGGGAAACCTGCTTGCTCGACCATTGCCCTCCCGTCGCGGACACCATTCTTGGACAGAAGTCCTAGTACGTAGAGTACTTTCCCTAGGTATGTGCCCGTTCGTGACTATCGTTGCGTGCATACGGACACGCTTGGGTATGTTTACCATACAAGGTTTACTAGGGAAACCTGCTTGCTCGACCATTGCCCTCCCGTCGCGGACACCATTCTTGGACAGAAGTCCTAGTACGTAGAGTACTTTCCCTAGGTATGTGCCCGTTCGTGACTATCGTTGCGTGCATACGGACACGCTTGGGTATGTTTACCATACAAGGTTTACTAGGGAAACCTGCTTGCTCGACCATTGCCCTCCCGTCGCGGACACCATTCTTGGACAGAAGTCCTAGTACGTAGAGTACTTTCCCTAGGTATGTGCCCGTTCGTGACTATCGTTGCGTGCATACGGACACGCTTGGGTATGTTTACCATACAAGGTTTACTAGGGAAACCTGCTTGCTCGACCATTGCCCTCCCGTCGCGGACACCATTCTTGGACAGAAGTCCTAGTACGTAGAGTACTTTCCCTAGGTATGTGCCCGTTCGTGACTATCGTTGCGTGCATACGGACACGCTTGGGTATGTTTACCATACAAGGTTTACTAGGGAAACCTGCTTGCTCGACCATTGCCCTCCCGTCGCGGACACCATTCTTGGACAGAAGTCCTAGTACGTAGAGTACTTTCCCTAGGTATGTGCCCGTTCGTGACTATCGTTGCGTGCATACGGACACGCTTGGGTATGTTTACCATACAAGGTTTACTAGGGAAACCTGCTTGCTCGACCATTGCCCTCCCGTCGCGGACACCATTCTTGGACAGAAGTCCTAGTACGTAGAGTACTTTCCCTAGGTATGTGCCCGTTCGTGACTATCGTTGCGTGCATACGGACACGCTTGGGTATGTTTACCATACAAGGTTTACTAGGGAAACCTGCTTGCTCGACCATTGCCCTCCCGTCGCGGACACCATTCTTGGACAGAAGTCCTAGTACGTAGAGTACTTTCCCTAGGTATGTGCCCGTTCGTGACTATCGTTGCGTGCATACGGACACGCTTGGGTATGTTTACCATACAAGGTTTACTAGGGAAACCTGCTTGCTCGACCATTGCCCTCCCGTCGCGGACACCATTCTTGGACAGAAGTCCTAGTACGTAGAGTACTTTCCCTAGGTATGTGCCCGTTCGTGACTATCGTTGCGTGCATACGGACACGCTTGGGTATGTTTACCATACAAGGTTTACTAGGGAAACCTGCTTGCTCGACCATTGCCCTCCC
The DNA here is from genome assembly GCF_017562075.2 of Anopheles merus. NCBI lineage: Eukaryota > Metazoa > Arthropoda > Insecta > Diptera > Culicidae > Anopheles > Anopheles merus. Next base: position 12,868 of record NW_024427652.1, on the reverse strand, counting down.
GTCGCGGACACCATTCTTGGACAGAAGTCCTAGTACGTAGAGTACTTTCCCTAGGTATGTGCCCGTTCGTGACTATCGTTGCGTGCATACGGACACGCTTGGGTATGTTTACCATACAAGGTTTACTAGGGAAACCTGCTTGCTCGACCATTGCCCTCCCGTCGCGGACACCATTCTTGGACAGAAGTCCTAGTACGTAGAGTACTTTCCCTAGGTATGTGCCCGTTCGTGACTATCGTTGCGTGCATACGGACACGCTTGGGTATGTTTACCATACAAGGTTTACTAGGGAAACCTGCTTGCTCGACCATTGCCCTCCCGTCGCGGACACCATTCTTGGACAGAAGTCCTAGTACGTAGAGTACTTTCCCTAGGTATGTGCCCGTTCGTGACTATCGTTGCGTGCATACGGACACGCTTGGGTATGTTTACCATACAAGGTTTACTAGGGAAACCTGCTTGCTCGACCATTGCCCTCCCGTCGCGGACACCATTCTTGGACAGAAGTCCTAGTACGTAGAGTACTTTCCCTAGGTATGTGCCCGTTCGTGACTATCGTTGCGTGCATACGGACACGCTTGGGTATGTTTACCATACAAGGTTTACTAGGGAAACCTGCTTGCTCGACCATTGCCCTCCCGTCGCGGACACCATTCTTGGACAGAAGTCCTAGTACGTAGAGTACTTTCCCTAGGTATGTGCCCGTTCGTGACTATCGTTGCGTGCATACGGACACGCTTGGGTATGTTTACCATACAAGGTTTACTAGGGAAACCTGCTTGCTCGACCATTGCCCTCCCGTCGCGGACACCATTCTTGGACAGAAGTCCTAGTACGTAGAGTACTTTCCCTAGGTATGTGCCCGTTCGTGACTATCGTTGCGTGCATACGGACACGCTTGGGTATGTTTACCATACAAGGTTTACTAGGGAAACCTGCTTGCTCGACCATTGCCCTCCCGTCGCGGACACCATTCTTGGACAGAAGTCCTAGTACGTAGAGTACTTTCCCTAGGTATGTGCCCGTTCGTGACTATCGTTGCGTGCATACGGACACGCTTGGGTATGTTTACCATACAAGGTTTACTAGGGAAACCTGCTTGCTCGACCATTGCCCTCCCGTCGCGGACACCATTCTTGGACAGAAGTCCTAGTACGTAGAGTACTTTCCCTAGGTATGTGCCCGTTCGTGACTATCGTTGCGTGCATACGGACACGCTTGGGTATGTTTACCATACAAGGTTTACTAGGGAAACCTGCTTGCTCGACCATTGCCCTCCCGTCGCGGACACCATTCTTGGACAGAAGTCCTAGTACGTAGAGTACTTTCCCTAGGTATGTGCCCGTTCGTGACTATCGTTGCGTGCATACGGACACGCTTGGGTATGTTTACCATACAAGGTTTACTAGGGAAACCTGCTTGCTCGACCATTGCCCTCCCGTCGCGGACACCATTCTTGGACAGAAGTCCTAGTACGTAGAGTACTTTCCCTAGGTATGTGCCCGTTCGTGACTATCGTTGCGTGCATACGGACACGCTTGGGTATGTTTACCATACAAGGTTTACTAGGGAAACCTGCTTGCTCGACCATTGCCCTCCCGTCGCGGACACCATTCTTGGACAGAAGTCCTAGTACGTAGAGTACTTTCCCTAGGTATGTGCCCGTTCGTGACTATCGTTGCGTGCATACGGACACGCTTGGGTATGTTTACCATACAAGGTTTACTAGGGAAACCTGCTTGCTCGACCATTGCCCTCCCGTCGCGGACACCATTCTTGGACAGAAGTCCTAGTACGTAGAGTACTTTCCCTAGGTATGTGCCCGTTCGTGACTATCGTTGCGTGCATACGGACACGCTTGGGTATGTTTACCATACAAGGTTTACTAGGGAAACCTGCTTGCTCGACCATTGCCCTCCCGTCGCGGACACCATTCTTGGACAGAAGTCCTAGTACGTAGAGTACTTTCCCTAGGTATGTGCCCGTTCGTGACTATCGTTGCGTGCATACGGACACGCTTGGGTATGTTTACCATACAAGGTTTACTAGGGAAACCTGCTTGCTCGACCATTGCCCTCCCGTCGCGGACACCATTCTTGGACAGAAGTCCTAGTACGTAGAGTACTTTCCCTAGGTATGTGCCCGTTCGTGACTATCGTTGCGTGCATACGGACACGCTTGGGTATGTTTACCATACAAGGTTTACTAGGGAAACCTGCTTGCTCGACCATTGCCCTCCCGTCGCGGACACCATTCTTGGACAGAAGTCCTAGTACGTAGAGTACTTTCCCTAGGTATGTGCCCGTTCGTGACTATCGTTGCGTGCATACGGACACGCTTGGGTATGTTTACCATACAAGGTTTACTAGGGAAACCTGCTTGCTCGACCATTGCCCTCCCGTCGCGGACACCATTCTTGGACAGAAGTCCTAGTACGTAGAGTACTTTCCCTAGGTATGTGCCCGTTCGTGACTATCGTTGCGTGCATACGGACACGCTTGGGTATGTTTACCATACAAGGTTTACTAGGGAAACCTGCTTGCTCGACCATTGCCCTCCCGTCGCGGACACCATTCTTGGACAGAAGTCCTAGTACGTAGAGTACTTTCCCTAGGTATGTGCCCGTTCGTGACTATCGTTGCGTGCATACGGACACGCTTGGGTATGTTTACCATACAAGGTTTACTAGGGAAACCTGCTTGCTCGACCATTGCCCTCCCGTCGCGGACACCATTCTTGGACAGAAGTCCTAGTACGTAGAGTACTTTCCCTAGGTATGTGCCCGTTCGTGACTATCGTTGCGTGCATACGGACACGCTTGGGTATGTTTACCATACAAGGTTTACTAGGGAAACCTGCTTGCTCGACCATTGCCCTCCCGTCGCGGACACCATTCTTGGACAGAAGTCCTAGTACGTAGAGTACTTTCCCTAGGTATGTGCCCGTTCGTGACTATCGTTGCGTGCATACGGACACGCTTGGGTATGTTTACCATACAAGGTTTACTAGGGAAACCTGCTTGCTCGACCATTGCCCTCCCGTCGCGGACACCATTCTTGGACAGAAGTCCTAGTACGTAGAGTACTTTCCCTAGGTATGTGCCCGTTCGTGACTATCGTTGCGTGCATACGGACACGCTTGGGTATGTTTACCATACAAGGTTTACTAGGGAAACCTGCTTGCTCGACCATTGCCCTCCCGTCGCGGACACCATTCTTGGACAGAAGTCCTAGTACGTAGAGTACTTTCCCTAGGTATGTGCCCGTTCGTGACTATCGTTGCGTGCATACGGACACGCTTGGGTATGTTTACCATACAAGGTTTACTAGGGAAACCTGCTTGCTCGACCATTGCCCTCCCGTCGCGGACACCATTCTTGGACAGAAGTCCTAGTACGTAGAGTACTTTCCCTAGGTATGTGCCCGTTCGTGACTATCGTTGCGTGCATACGGACACGCTTGGGTATGTTTACCATACAAGGTTTACTAGGGAAACCTGCTTGCTCGACCATTGCCCTCCCGTCGCGGACACCATTCTTGGACAGAAGTCCTAGTACGTAGAGTACTTTCCCTAGGTATGTGCCCGTTCGTGACTATCGTTGCGTGCATACGGACACGCTTGGGTATGTTTACCATACAAGGTTTACTAGGGAAACCTGCTTGCTCGACCATTGCCCTCCCGTCGCGGACACCATTCTTGGACAGAAGTCCTAGTACGTAGAGTACTTTCCCTAGGTATGTGCCCGTTCGTGACTATCGTTGCGTGCATACGGACACGCTTGGGTATGTTTACCATACAAGGTTTACTAGGGAAACCTGCTTGCTCGACCATTGCCCTCCCGTCGCGGACACCATTCTTGGACAGAAGTCCTAGTACGTAGAGTACTTTCCCTAGGTATGTGCCCGTTCGTGACTATCGTTGCGTGCATACGGACACGCTTGGGTATGTTTACCATACAAGGTTTACTAGGGAAACCTGCTTGCTCGACCATTGCCCTCCCGTCGCGGACACCATTCTTGGACAGAAGTCCTAGTACGTAGAGTACTTTCCCTAGGTATGTGCCCGTTCGTGACTATCGTTGCGTGCATACGGACACGCTTGGGTATGTTTACCATACAAGGTTTACTAGGGAAACCTGCTTGCTCGACCATTGCCCTCCCGTCGCGGACACCATTCTTGGACAGAAGTCCTAGTACGTAGAGTACTTTCCCTAGGTATGTGCCCGTTCGTGACTATCGTTGCGTGCATACGGACACGCTTGGGTATGTTTACCATACAAGGTTTACTAGGGAAACCTGCTTGCTCGACCATTGCCCTCCCGTCGCGGACACCATTCTTGGACAGAAGTCCTAGTACGTAGAGTACTTTCCCTAGGTATGTGCCCGTTCGTGACTATCGTTGCGTGCATACGGACACGCTTGGGTATGTTTACCATACAAGGTTTACTAGGGAAACCTGCTTGCTCGACCATTGCCCTCCCGTCGCGGACACCATTCTTGGACAGAAGTCCTAGTACGTAGAGTACTTTCCCTAGGTATGTGCCCGTTCGTGACTATCGTTGCGTGCATACGGACACGCTTGGGTATGTTTACCATACAAGGTTTACTAGGGAAACCTGCTTGCTCGACCATTGCCCTCCCGTCGCGGACACCATTCTTGGACAGAAGTCCTAGTACGTAGAGTACTTTCCCTAGGTATGTGCCCGTTCGTGACTATCGTTGCGTGCATACGGACACGCTTGGGTATGTTTACCATACAAGGTTTACTAGGGAAACCTGCTTGCTCGACCATTGCCCTCCCGTCGCGGACACCATTCTTGGACAGAAGTCCTAGTACGTAGAGTACTTTCCCTAGGTATGTGCCCGTTCGTGACTATCGTTGCGTGCATACGGACACGCTTGGGTATGTTTACCATACAAGGTTTACTAGGGAAACCTGCTTGCTCGACCATTGCCCTCCCGTCGCGGACACCATTCTTGGACAGAAGTCCTAGTACGTAGAGTACTTTCCCTAGGTATGTGCCCGTTCGTGACTATCGTTGCGTGCATACGGACACGCTTGGGTATGTTTACCATACAAGGTTTACTAGGGAAACCTGCTTGCTCGACCATTGCCCTCCCGTCGCGGACACCATTCTTGGACAGAAGTCCTAGTACGTAGAGTACTTTCCCTAGGTATGTGCCCGTTCGTGACTATCGTTGCGTGCATACGGACACGCTTGGGTATGTTTACCATACAAGGTTTACTAGGGAAACCTGCTTGCTCGACCATTGCCCTCCCGTCGCGGACACCATTCTTGGACAGAAGTCCTAGTACGTAGAGTACTTTCCCTAGGTATGTGCCCGTTCGTGACTATCGTTGCGTGCATACGGACACGCTTGGGTATGTTTACCATACAAGGTTTACTAGGGAAACCTGCTTGCTCGACCATTGCCCTCCCGTCGCGGACACCATTCTTGGACAGAAGTCCTAGTACGTAGAGTACTTTCCCTAGGTATGTGCCCGTTCGTGACTATCGTTGCGTGCATACGGACACGCTTGGGTATGTTTACCATACAAGGTTTACTAGGGAAACCTGCTTGCTCGACCATTGCCCTCCCGTCGCGGACACCATTCTTGGACAGAAGTCCTAGTACGTAGAGTACTTTCCCTAGGTATGTGCCCGTTCGTGACTATCGTTGCGTGCATACGGACACGCTTGGGTATGTTTACCATACAAGGTTTACTAGGGAAACCTGCTTGCTCGACCATTGCCCTCCCGTCGCGGACACCATTCTTGGACAGAAGTCCTAGTACGTAGAGTACTTTCCCTAGGTATGTGCCCGTTCGTGACTATCGTTGCGTGCATACGGACACGCTTGGGTATGTTTACCATACAAGGTTTACTAGGGAAACCTGCTTGCTCGACCATTGCCCTCCCGTCGCGGACACCATTCTTGGACAGAAGTCCTAGTACGTAGAGTACTTTCCCTAGGTATGTGCCCGTTCGTGACTATCGTTGCGTGCATACGGACACGCTTGGGTATGTTTACCATACAAGGTTTACTAGGGAAACCTGCTTGCTCGACCATTGCCCTCCCGTCGCGGACACCATTCTTGGACAGAAGTCCTAGTACGTAGAGTACTTTCCCTAGGTATGTGCCCGTTCGTGACTATCGTTGCGTGCATACGGACACGCTTGGGTATGTTTACCATACAAGGTTTACTAGGGAAACCTGCTTGCTCGACCATTGCCCTCCCGTCGCGGACACCATTCTTGGACAGAAGTCCTAGTACGTAGAGTACTTTCCCTAGGTATGTGCCCGTTCGTGACTATCGTTGCGTGCATACGGACACGCTTGGGTATGTTTACCATACAAGGTTTACTAGGGAAACCTGCTTGCTCGACCATTGCCCTCCCGTCGCGGACACCATTCTTGGACAGAAGTCCTAGTACGTAGAGTACTTTCCCTAGGTATGTGCCCGTTCGTGACTATCGTTGCGTGCATACGGACACGCTTGGGTATGTTTACCATACAAGGTTTACTAGGGAAACCTGCTTGCTCGACCATTGCCCTCCCGTCGCGGACACCATTCTTGGACAGAAGTCCTAGTACGTAGAGTACTTTCCCTAGGTATGTGCCCGTTCGTGACTATCGTTGCGTGCATACGGACACGCTTGGGTATGTTTACCATACAAGGTTTACTAGGGAAACCTGCTTGCTCGACCATTGCCCTCCCGTCGCGGACACCATTCTTGGACAGAAGTCCTAGTACGTAGAGTACTTTCCCTAGGTATGTGCCCGTTCGTGACTATCGTTGCGTGCATACGGACACGCTTGGGTATGTTTACCATACAAGGTTTACTAGGGAAACCTGCTTGCTCGACCATTGCCCTCCCGTCGCGGACACCATTCTTGGACAGAAGTCCTAGTACGTAGAGTACTTTCCCTAGGTATGTGCCCGTTCGTGACTATCGTTGCGTGCATACGGACACGCTTGGGTATGTTTACCATACAAGGTTTACTAGGGAAACCTGCTTGCTCGACCATTGCCCTCCCGTCGCGGACACCATTCTTGGACAGAAGTCCTAGTACGTAGAGTACTTTCCCTAGGTATGTGCCCGTTCGTGACTATCGTTGCGTGCATACGGACACGCTTGGGTATGTTTACCATACAAGGTTTACTAGGGAAACCTGCTTGCTCGACCATTGCCCTCCCGTCGCGGACACCATTCTTGGACAGAAGTCCTAGTACGTAGAGTACTTTCCCTAGGTATGTGCCCGTTCGTGACTATCGTTGCGTGCATACGGACACGCTTGGGTATGTTTACCATACAAGGTTTACTAGGGAAACCTGCTTGCTCGACCATTGCCCTCCCGTCGCGGACACCATTCTTGGACAGAAGTCCTAGTACGTAGAGTACTTTCCCTAGGTATGTGCCCGTTCGTGACTATCGTTGCGTGCATACGGACACGCTTGGGTATGTTTACCATACAAGGTTTACTAGGGAAACCTGCTTGCTCGACCATTGCCCTCCCGTCGCGGACACCATTCTTGGACAGAAGTCCTAGTACGTAGAGTACTTTCCCTAGGTATGTGCCCGTTCGTGACTATCGTTGCGTGCATACGGACACGCTTGGGTATGTTTACCATACAAGGTTTACTAGGGAAACCTGCTTGCTCGACCATTGCCCTCCCGTCGCGGACACCATTCTTGGACAGAAGTCCTAGTACGTAGAGTACTTTCCCTAGGTATGTGCCCGTTCGTGACTATCGTTGCGTGCATACGGACACGCTTGGGTATGTTTACCATACAAGGTTTACTAGGGAAACCTGCTTGCTCGACCATTGCCCTCCCGTCGCGGACACCATTCTTGGACAGAAGTCCTAGTACGTAGAGTACTTTCCCTAGGTATGTGCCCGTTCGTGACTATCGTTGCGTGCATACGGACACGCTTGGGTATGTTTACCATACAAGGTTTACTAGGGAAACCTGCTTGCTCGACCATTGCCCTCCCGTCGCGGACACCATTCTTGGACAGAAGTCCTAGTACGTAGAGTACTTTCCCTAGGTATGTGCCCGTTCGTGACTATCGTTGCGTGCATACGGACACGCTTGGGTATGTTTACCATACAAGGTTTACTAGGGAAACCTGCTTGCTCGACCATTGCCCTCCCGTCGCGGACACCATTCTTGGACAGAAGTCCTAGTACGTAGAGTACTTTCCCTAGGTATGTGCCCGTTCGTGACTATCGTTGCGTGCATACGGACACGCTTGGGTATGTTTACCATACAAGGTTTACTAGGGAAACCTGCTTGCTCGACCATTGCCCTCCCGTCGCGGACACCATTCTTGGACAGAAGTCCTAGTACGTAGAGTACTTTCCCTAGGTATGTGCCCGTTCGTGACTATCGTTGCGTGCATACGGACACGCTTGGGTATGTTTACCATACAAGGTTTACTAGGGAAACCTGCTTGCTCGACCATTGCCCTCCCGTCGCGGACACCATTCTTGGACAGAAGTCCTAGTACGTAGAGTACTTTCCCTAGGTATGTGCCCGTTCGTGACTATCGTTGCGTGCATACGGACACGCTTGGGTATGTTTACCATACAAGGTTTACTAGGGAAACCTGCTTGCTCGACCATTGCCCTCCCGTCGCGGACACCATTCTTGGACAGAAGTCCTAGTACGTAGAGTACTTTCCCTAGGTATGTGCCCGTTCGTGACTATCGTTGCGTGCATACGGACACGCTTGGGTATGTTTACCATACAAGGTTTACTAGGGAAACCTGCTTGCTCGACCATTGCCCTCCCGTCGCGGACACCATTCTTGGACAGAAGTCCTAGTACGTAGAGTACTTTCCCTAGGTATGTGCCCGTTCGTGACTATCGTTGCGTGCATACGGACACGCTTGGGTATGTTTACCATACAAGGTTTACTAGGGAAACCTGCTTGCTCGACCATTGCCCTCCCGTCGCGGACACCATTCTTGGACAGAAGTCCTAGTACGTAGAGTACTTTCCCTAGGTATGTGCCCGTTCGTGACTATCGTTGCGTGCATACGGACACGCTTGGGTATGTTTACCATACAAGGTTTACTAGGGAAACCTGCTTGCTCGACCATTGCCCTCCCGTCGCGGACACCATTCTTGGACAGAAGTCCTAGTACGTAGAGTACTTTCCCTAGGTATGTGCCCGTTCGTGACTATCGTTGCGTGCATACGGACACGCTTGGGTATGTTTACCATACAAGGTTTACTAGGGAAACCTGCTTGCTCGACCATTGCCCTCCCGTCGCGGACACCATTCTTGGACAGAAGTCCTAGTACGTAGAGTACTTTCCCTAGGTATGTGCCCGTTCGTGACTATCGTTGCGTGCATACGGACACGCTTGGGTATGTTTACCATACAAGGTTTACTAGGGAAACCTGCTTGCTCGACCATTGCCCTCCCGTCGCGGACACCATTCTTGGACAGAAGTCCTAGTACGTAGAGTACTTTCCCTAGGTATGTGCCCGTTCGTGACTATCGTTGCGTGCATACGGACACGCTTGGGTATGTTTACCATACAAGGTTTACTAGGGAAACCTGCTTGCTCGACCATTGCCCTCCCGTCGCGGACACCATTCTTGGACAGAAGTCCTAGTACGTAGAGTACTTTCCCTAGGTATGTGCCCGTTCGTGACTATCGTTGCGTGCATACGGACACGCTTGGGTATGTTTACCATACAAGGTTTACTAGGGAAACCTGCTTGCTCGACCATTGCCCTCCCGTCGCGGACACCATTCTTGGACAGAAGTCCTAGTACGTAGAGTACTTTCCCTAGGTATGTGCCCGTTCGTGACTATCGTTGCGTGCATACGGACACGCTTGGGTATGTTTACCATACAAGGTTTACTAGGGAAACCTGCTTGCTCGACCATTGCCCTCCCGTCGCGGACACCATTCTTGGACAGAAGTCCTAGTACGTAGAGTACTTTCCCTAGGTATGTGCCCGTTCGTGACTATCGTTGCGTGCATACGGACACGCTTGGGTATGTTTACCATACAAGGTTTACTAGGGAAACCTGCTTGCTCGACCATTGCCCTCCCGTCGCGGACACCATTCTTGGACAGAAGTCCTAGTACGTAGAGTACTTTCCCTAGGTATGTGCCCGTTCGTGACTATCGTTGCGTGCATACGGACACGCTTGGGTATGTTTACCATACAAGGTTTACTAGGGAAACCTGCTTGCTCGACCATTGCCCTCCCGTCGCGGACACCATTCTTGGACAGAAGTCCTAGTACGTAGAGTACTTTCCCTAGGTATGTGCCCGTTCGTGACTATCGTTGCGTGCATACGGACACGCTTGGGTATGTTTACCATACAAGGTTTACTAGGGAAACCTGCTTGCTCGACCATTGCCCTCCCGTCGCGGACACCATTCTTGGACAGAAGTCCTAGTACGTAGAGTACTTTCCCTAGGTATGTGCCCGTTCGTGACTATCGTTGCGTGCATACGGACACGCTTGGGTATGTTTACCATACAAGGTTTACTAGGGAAACCTGCTTGCTCGACCATTGCCCTCCCGTCGCGGACACCATTCTTGGACAGAAGTCCTAGTACGTAGAGTACTTTCCCTAGGTATGTGCCCGTTCGTGACTATCGTTGCGTGCATACGGACACGCTTGGGTATGTTTACCATACAAGGTTTACTAGGGAAACCTGCTTGCTCGACCATTGCCCTCCCGTCGCGGACACCATTCTTGGACAGAAGTCCTAGTACGTAGAGTACTTTCCCTAGGTATGTGCCCGTTCGTGACTATCGTTGCGTGCATACGGACACGCTTGGGTATGTTTACCATACAAGGTTTACTAGGGAAACCTGCTTGCTCGACCATTGCCCTCCCGTCGCGGACACCATTCTTGGACAGAAGTCCTAGTACGTAGAGTACTTTCCCTAGGTATGTGCCCGTTCGTGACTATCGTTGCGTGCATACGGACACGCTTGGGTATGTTTACCATACAAGGTTTACTAGGGAAACCTGCTTGCTCGACCATTGCCCTCCCGTCGCGGACACCATTCTTGGACAGAAGTCCTAGTACGTAGAGTACTTTCCCTAGGTATGTGCCCGTTCGTGACTATCGTTGCGTGCATACGGACACGCTTGGGTATGTTTACCATACAAGGTTTACTAGGGAAACCTGCTTGCTCGACCATTGCCCTCCCGTCGCGGACACCATTCTTGGACAGAAGTCCTAGTACGTAGAGTACTTTCCCTAGGTATGTGCCCGTTCGTGACTATCGTTGCGTGCATACGGACACGCTTGGGTATGTTTACCATACAAGGTTTACTAGGGAAACCTGCTTGCTCGACCATTGCCCTCCCGTCGCGGACACCATTCTTGGACAGAAGTCCTAGTACGTAGAGTACTTTCCCTAGGTATGTGCCCGTTCGTGACTATCGTTGCGTGCATACGGACACGCTTGGGTATGTTTACCATACAAGGTTTACTAGGGAAACCTGCTTGCTCGACCATTGCCCTCCCGTCGCGGACACCATTCTTGGACAGAAGTCCTAGTACGTAGAGTACTTTCCCTAGGTATGTGCCCGTTCGTGACTATCGTTGCGTGCATACGGACACGCTTGGGTATGTTTACCATACAAGGTTTACTAGGGAAACCTGCTTGCTCGACCATTGCCCTCCGTCGCGGACACCATTCTTGGACAGAAGTCCTAGTACGTAGAGTACTTTCCCTAGGTATGTGCCCGTTCGTGACTATCGTTGCGTGCATACGGACACGCTTGGGTATGTTTACCATACAAGGTTTACTAGGGAAACCTGCTTGCTCGACCATTGCCCTCCCGTCGCGGACACCATTCTGGACAGAAGTCCTAGTACGTAGAGTACTTTCCTAGGTATGTGCCCGTTCGTGACTATCGTTGCGTGCATACGGACACGCTTGGGTATGTTTACCATACAAGGTTTACTAGGGAAACCTGCTTGCTCGACCATTGCCTCCCGTCGCGGACACCATTCTTGGACAGAAGTCCTAGTACGTAGAGTACTTTCCCTAGGTATGTGCCCGTTCGTGACTATCGTTGCGTGCATACGGACACGCTTGGGTATGTTTACCATACAAGGTTTACTAGGGAAACCTGCTTGCTCGACCATTGCCCTCCCGTCGCGGACACCATTCTTGGACAGAAGTCCTAGTACGTAGAGTACTTTCCCTAGGTATGTGCCCGTTCGTGACTATCGTTGCGTGCATACGGACACGCTGGGTATGTTTACCATACAAGGTTTACTAGGGAAACCTGCTTGCTCGACCATTGCCCTCCCGTCGCGGACACCATTCTTGGACAGAAGTCCTAGTACGTAGAGTACTTTCCCTAGGTATGTGCCCGTTCGTGACTATCGTTGCGTGCATACGACACGCTGGGTATGTTTTACCATACAAGGTTTACTAGGGAAACCTGCTTGCTCGACCATTGCCCTCCCGTCGCGGACACCATTCTTGGACAGAAGTCCTAGTACGTAGAGTACTTTCCCTAGGTGTGCCCGTTCGTGACTATCGTTTGCGTGCATACGGACACGCTTGGGTATGTTACCATACAAGGTTTACTAGGGAAACCTGCTTTGCTCGACCATTGCCCTCCCGTCGCGGACACCATTCTGGAAGAAGTCCTAGTACGTAGAGTACTTTCCCTAGGTATGTGCCCGTTGTGACTATCGTTGCGTGCATACGGACACGCTTGGGTATGTTTACCATACAGGTTTACTAGGGAAACCTGCTTGCTCGACCATTGCCCTCCCGTCGCGGACACCATTCTTGGACAGAGTCCTAGTACGTGAGTACTTTCCATAGGTATGTGCCCGTTCGTGACTATCGTTG